>NC_036649.1:7223498-7244541 GCF_002806865.2 Cucurbita pepo subsp. pepo | reverse complement strand
AAAAAAAAAAAAAAAAAAAAAAAAAAAAAGGTTTTTTAAATATTAAATTAATAAAAATATTCAATAAATTTTATATTTTATTTAAGAAAAAAAATCGCTTTAATTTTTTAAATAGCTTTAAAAAAATCTCAAATATACCTTTATTAATAATATTCTTCGACTTTAAAAAGTTTCATTAATACCTCTCGCCTTTTTAAAATATGAAATTTTAGAAATTATATTAATACTTTTTTAACTTTGTACAAAAATGTTTAAATTTTCATAGATAAATTATGAGCCATTCTAAAACATTTATTAATAGTAAAAGTATTTTTAAAAAAATTAATTTAAAGATATTAATTAATTTTTGAATTTTTTTTTTAAACTAGTATTTTTTTAAACACCGGTGGTTAAAATTATTTTATTAGTATAACATAATAAAAATAAAATAGTTAACACTAATTTATTTAAAATTAAATAAGGTAATAAAATTGTCAAAATTAATTATTTATTTAATTTTCAGATATTATTTGTCCAAATATTCTTTTTTCGGACATTATAGATAAAACCTTGAACAATTCTCTGCCTTAAAAAAATTTGTCATTTCAATTTTTATTCATTTTATTATTATTATTGTCATCTCATAACTTTGCACATGAGTAGTTTTATTATAAATTATATCTTACTTTAAATAAGTAATAATAATAATTAATTAAATAAAACTCTTAATGGTATAGTTTAGGACAAATATATTTAAATTTAATAAAGAAAATGAAATTTTAAAAATATAGATGGACAATTAAAATATATCCCAAAACATACCGACACAAATTGAACCCATTTTTCTAAAATCTTCATATATATATATATATATATATATATATATATAATTGTTACGCTTATTTAATTTTGGTTCCACAAAAAAAGTCAATTTAGTTAGTTCATAATTACAAATTAATTAATAAAATCAGGTGTTAGGTTTTTTTTTTTTTTTTTTTTNTTTTTTTCGTTTATTCATACAAAAATGAACAAAACTCATATTTATTTTTATTTTTATTATTTTAGCAGAGTTCTGTTATTAAAAAGCTCAGGCCCAAAAGCAAAAGCCCATTTGAGGCCCAAAACCAATAATTTTACTCGTGGGCTATCCAAGCCTGTACGATGTCTTGTTCATCTAAACTAGCAGACAATACGACACCGTATTGTCGTCCTAATTCATGGGCCGCTCTTAAACTTTTCTTATAACTTGGGCCATCTCATTGGGCTTTTAATTCAACTGAAATTGGGCTTTTCATTGGGCCGTTTTATTGGGCTATTAAAAAAACATTAAAAGACTAAAGTAGAGTTCTTATTTCAAAGTTTTATTAATTTATTTATTTTTGACGAAGGTTGACTCTTTCTCGATGACTAATGACCCAACAATTGAATAATAAATATATTAATTATTAAATTTAAGCCATTTTTTAAAAACAAATTTACCCCACTAATGTTTTTTACAATATTAAGTCAATTCTTGCCGTAATTGACCTTCTAACCATATAAAATCATACTTACCCCAACCCCCCACTCTCCAAAAATAAAAAAATAATAAAAATTACGCGTAAAATTTAAATTAAATGTGTAAATTTAAATAATTATAGTATTAATAAATAAATTAGGACTAGTTTATATAATTTAATTTAATAATATATGTTGGTTGGGTTTTCAAGGGAGCATAGTGCATGCGCAAGGTCGTCTTTTGGTGCAAGTCTTCGGCCTTATCCAAACTCCCAAAAGTGAAACGAAATTGCTTTTCTTCTCTTATGTCCGAACCTTAAATCCTAACATTATTACTTGCGATACAAATAGTAATTATGACGGTCTGAGCCTAAGTTCTCTCTGGCTTTTTAATGTTAAATGTAGAATAGATCATATCTGTATATATTTAGATAATTTAGTGATTTACTGGTTTGTTACCAAATCTATGATTTCATGGTTTGTTACTAAATCTATGATTTAGAATGTAATCTTCATTATACACATCTATAAATACATGAGGTCGTGATCTTAGGTCATTGTGTCATTCAACCTAACATGGTATAGAGTCATGCCCTGAACTTAGTCGTGCCAATAAATGGGTAAATCCTCAAACATCGAATAAAGGACTCCAAAAGAAAAAAGGAGTCAAACCTCCTCGAAAGCAGTAAAAAATGACTAAGACTCCAAAGGAGTCGAGCCTCGATTAAGAGGAGGCGCACTTTGTTCGAGGGGAGGTGTTACATGATGAAAGTCTCACATCCACTAATTTAGGGAATGATCATGAGTTTATAAACAAAGAATACTCTCTTCATTGGTATGAGGCATTTTGGGAAAACTCAAAGCAAAATCATGACCATTGTTGAGAGTCGTGTTCGTCTAACTGTAATGCACCGTTCTTTTTAGTCGTATCTGGCACTCGTTTAGGCCGTCGCGTGGTGCCACTGGAAACATAACCTACTCTCTTTATACTATGATCGTGACATCGAAGTTATTGATTATATTGAATGAGAAAAAGACAGAAGAAAGAAAGAAAAAGATGAGGAGATGTTCATTATTACAATTTGTACACATTCATGCTTGCTCTCATTTAGCTTTGGAAGAGGTGAAGGTGGGAAGTCAAAAAGGGACCATTTCTACACTACTCCTTCCTCTTACAAG
The DNA here is from genome assembly GCF_002806865.2 of Cucurbita pepo subsp. pepo. Classification (NCBI taxonomy): domain Eukaryota; kingdom Viridiplantae; phylum Streptophyta; class Magnoliopsida; order Cucurbitales; family Cucurbitaceae; genus Cucurbita; species Cucurbita pepo. The sequence continues at coordinate 7,241,886 of NC_036649.1, read as the reverse complement.
TTTCGATCATCAGCTTCCATGTCATCATATCATATCATCATCGTCCTTGAGGCGTCGAAATTTCAACAGTGTAAGAAAAACCCAGATAGAAGAATGTTAGAAATCACGAACCCCACAATAGTATTTCTTACTTTTCTTACTTCTTCCTCTTACAAGTTTCGATCATCAGCTTCCATGTCATCATATCATATCATCAACGTCCTTGAGGCGTCGAAATTTCAACAGTGTAAGAAAAACCCAGATAGAAGAATGTTAGAAATCACGAACCCCACAATAGTATTTCTTACTTTTCTTACTTCCCACTGTTCGAAAATTAAGGATTTTATTAGAGCATGTGATATGAACCAAGAGACATCAATCATACAATATACTTCAATGAAGATGTGAAGAAAAGGTTGTCAAAATTATCAAAAAATGTTTCAATTCATGCCACATTAAAGAAGAATGAAGTTTGATTGTTGTAAATTTCGGGTATGTTACAATTTAGAGTAATTTAGAGTTATTGTATTTTAAGACTTTTTATTTAATTTCGGTTACATTTACATCATGGCTAATTATGGCCATAAAGTAGGAATGTTACAACTCTTGGAAGGCCTTTAATAGTTTCATTTTTGAGGCTATATAGAAGCTTGTATTTGTAAGTAGACTTGAAAAATATAGTAAAAGAAGCATTTGTGCTTTTCTTTAGCCAATGGCTAAGTTTCTTTGCAATTCTATGTAGTTTAGATTGCATGTAGAATCATTCAAGCTCGACATGATCAATCTTGCTTGTGGAGTGATTCGAATCTCAAACAAGTGTTTGAGATATTTGATCAACAAGAATCATTGAAGCTAGACATGATCGATCTTGCTTCTGGAGTGATTCGAATCTCAAACAAAGTGTTCTTGGCTTGAGATATTCGATCAACAAGGTAATCCGAATCTTATCCCCCTTGTAGTTGATTTTCTTATCTTATCAGCATGACTGTATTATCATGTTAGAAATCACGAACCTCCGCATAGTGATAAGCTTATTTTATAATTTTACTAAGAAAAATTCAAACAATTACATTTAGTAATTAAAATGATTTAAGTTTTATAGATATTTCCCAACCACCAAATATTTGAAATGGTTGAAAAGTTGGGGACCCCACACAAGTTTACTAGAAAATCTTCATGTCCAATTAATTAATTAATTAAGAATGGCCCATAGCATGCATCATCATCATCTAACTTTATATTAAATTCCAAGGCACCATATTTGAACCATTAAAACCCCAAATTTATAACCAACATATTATAATCTCATTAGATTCTAACACATTATTTTAAAATAATAAAATTAAAAATCATATTATTTTACCTCATAATTACGCAGCTGAACTTTTGATGAACTACACATCACCTCTTAATACACTATTTAATATTTTTTTTTTCCTAAATAATGATTTGGAAATGGGACCCTGGTCGGTTTCACACTTTATTCTTTCTCTCCCTCTCTAATTATTATATTAACTAAACCATGTTTGGTGACATGGCATCCTCATGTTTGATGATGTGGCATTCTGTTTATGATCATTCTAGATTTTAATTTTTTTTTTTTTTAATTTCCAATTGTGTAATTTTAAATTTAATTAAAATAAAATCGGGTTTATTGGAATTTCTTTTTTTAAAAATTCAAATATGGGAAGCAAAAAATAACCGCTTTTTTTTCTTTTTTTCTTTTTTTTTTCACGAGTCAAAGCACGCGCAAAGAGAAAGATTGGGAGGGAGGCGGCAGATCAATCACGTGAGGAATCACGTGCAATAGAACAGAAAAAAGCATAATGATGAAATAATAATAATAACAATAAACCAACCAAAATAACTTACTGGCAATAATATGATATTGTATTGTCAAGGCGTAGTGGTAAACTCATGATCATTTCTTAAATCAGCAGATATGAAATTTTTATTGAATAGATTATTTAATTATTTAAAATAACACCTCGTTTTAGACAAATAGCCTCGTTTTCAATATAATTGAGTGAATAATACAAATATATAGCCATCCGTTACCAAATCCAGATTCTAAATCTCTAGTTTTTCCAACATATTCTTTAATTCGAGAATAAAAAATTGTCCAAATAAACATGCAACCTAGGAAGAGGGACACCACAGGTATAGCACATCCTCGGGGATCAAGAAGACGTGAAATTACAATATTACCCCTATTGACTGGATCATCATCTTCTTCCCCAGAAACACTCTGTTCCTCACTTCTCCTTTTTCCAGCAACCATATTTACAGAAACGAAGAAACAGAAGAAAAATGAACAAGAATATGAGTCCAATCCAAACAAGAACACAGAACACAGTCGCTAATGATTGTATATAAGAATTCTTCTGTTTCTTTCTTCACAATATATTAGAAAGAAAATCCATGGGGAATAGGAATATAAAAAAAAAAATATATCGAAGATAAACAAGCCCCATCAATCAAAACAAACAATCCCCAAAATGGTGAAGAAACAGCTCCAAGAAGAGGGAGAGGAGAAAGGGAAATGAAATTAATAATAATAATAACCTGTTTTTTTTTTTTGTTCTTTTTCTCGGATTCTACTGATTTTTTTTTTTTTTTTTTTTTNTTTTTTTCCTCTTTTGCTTTTGGGAATAGGGTTTTATGTACAAAAGGGACCACCCATCATGATTCGCGTTAACCCATCTCGTTATCATGATCTTGTTGACTGGTGGGACTGCGTTTAAGCAGAAAATGGGAAAGAGGAGGAGCTTGGTCGCCCAGTAATGGCGAAACCAGATCGTTTCGAAACTGCCTCCGTCGATTTGCCGCCGCTGGAGCCGGCCGATGTTGAGGTCACTCTTTCACAAGAAGGACACATGGTGAGTGTTGTGGCTGGTAATTGCATGTAAAACGAGTCAGTGGTTTTCAAAGCTCTCAATTCTTGAAGCTCCTTTTGAAGTCGTCTGTTCTCTTCTGTTAATGTTTCACAGCATCGTTTCAAATACTCACAATCCACCTCCGTTTGCTTCAATTTCGTCCTGTAAATTTCAACAAATTACAAACTAATTTATAACAGAATTTTTCTCTCATCTGGTTTGATTATCATGACCTAACGAACCTGGCTCTTCTGTTTTGGAACCAAACTTCCACTTGGCGAGGACGGAGATTCAGTTGCTTAGCGAGTGCAAGTTTCTGTTTCTGCAATCGATTCAAAATCGAAATCACAAAAATCAGATTCGGATTAACGTTCAGTGGAATCAATCGCTTGATTTGATTTTGAAATTAATACTCACGGGATTCAAGGTGTTGTGTTCTTTGAAGCTTTCTTCAAGAAAAGCGGATTGTTCTTTCGAGAGTCTGAGTTTCTTCCTCGTGGATCCATTTTCATCTTCATCGCTCGCTCGTGAAGACGCTCTCTCAGATTCGATTACGCCATTTTCCATTTGTTCTCTCTGGCAAGAAATGTTCCCTCCGCCGCCGTACAATCCAAACTCCATCTGAAACGACGACGCCGCACTGTTAGGCGATGCGGTTCGATCTTCACCTTCATCTAAACATAACCGATTTCAGTTAGGGGAAAATGATTCACCGATATTCAAAGTTAAACAGTTAGGGTTCTAAGAATATTACCGTTTTCGGACGACGGCCATGGAAATCCTTGGTACGGATTAGTTAGGTTTCGCGGAACGGGATTATGAGGAAGAAGATCGAGTTGAATCGGTGGATCTTCATTACCGTCGGATTCATAATCTCTCTGATTGATTTTCTCTTCATCGTCTTCTTTCGCTCCGGCGACCGGACGGCCAATCGATAAGTCGACGCAGAACCCTAAATCAGGCCGAGAAATCCGCCGCGGCCGCGGCGTTACTTGCGGCTGCTTCTCAACGAAGCGGAAAGGCTTGGGAGCATCGCCCAAGCTCAGGCCAAGCTCCATGGATGCAGCAGTGCGCAAGCAGAAAGGAACGAAATGGAGTGAACGGCGAGTCGAAAGTGGAGAGCACTGCGAGAAAAAGAGAGTATCGAAATTCTGATACGATGAGTCAAATAAATATAAGGCTGATGCAGACCCCAAAAAATAAATAAATAATAATAAGTCATAATATTAATTAGGCTTAAATTTCCTTGTTTTTATTTTTAAATTTATTTTTCATCTTTATAATCCATATTTCATACGTGGATTTTATATTTTAGTTGTTATCAAGAATTATTCCACTATTAATTAATTAATTATTTTTTTAAAAAAAGCAAGAAATTATATTGTTTACCTGTTCTAATGGTGTGGGAAACCAGTTTGACCGACATACTTCGCTCAGGTTGACAAACACACGTGATACCCCATCACACACAATATATATATATATATATATATAAATTTATTTTTAAATTTGAAAAATATATTATTTATTTATTTATTTATATGGGAGGATTTTGGTGGCAGTGGCTTGGTGGTTAAGGTTGTCGTGTAGAGAAAAAATTAACAGAAGCGCGTGAGGGTAATCCGAGTCAAAACGGGGCCCCCAGATGATTACGTGTTCATCATGCCTGTTAACGGGGGAGATTCTTTGAGTTATACGCGTGAAATGCACGTGCGAAAAACACGCGTCGTTTTTATTTCTCAGTTCTTTCAAAGCTTTTTGGTAGGTTTTCTAATGTTCTCCATTATTATAGCGAGCCTTCTTTTTTTTAAAAAAAAAAAATTAAAATCCCAGTAAAATAATTTTGTACGTATTTTAAAATTTTATTATTATTACAAATAAAATAATAATAATAAAAGTCTTGGATTTTGGATTGCATGCATGCTCATAGGGTATATGGTCTCTTTAGGATAAGGTCAGCGTTACCTTTTTTCCCTCCCTTTTTCTTTAATTTTCTTTTTTTTTTTAAATAAATACTTTAAATTTTATCTAAAATATACTTCTAAAATAAATTTAACTTTTTATTAATTTAAGGTTATGAGGTAAAGATTTGAGGGTATAAATGTATTTTCACAATTATTATTCTTTATAAGAATATAAAATTACATTTTATTTTTAACTTTATTTTTTAAATAATTTTATGCTTAGAAAAACAAATAATGAAAGCCTCATCACATCTTATCTATTTATTTATTTGAGCTTTGCAATTAATCCCATGGCCCTACCATGCTCTTTTCATGCAACCCCATTTGACTGCGTCCATTATTTTTAATAATTTCATGTAAATATATAATAATAATAATTATTATTATTATTAATTTGACTTTTCCCTTATTTTACTTTATTTCATAACATAATATATGTAGTCGAGAATTAAAAGGATTATTATTATAAAAAAAATAATTAAAAAAATGGATAAATGAGGGGAAATGGTAATAATGCCTCTTTAATTTTCATAAATGCATCTCATCCATTCACATGCAATTACCCACTCAAATTTGTAATCAACGCCTTTTTAATAATAATACTAAATTATAAGTAAACATTTAATTTTCTATTTCAATAATTGTTCAACTAATTAATAATATTATTAATATATTGGTTTAATTTTTATTTCTATTTTTTTATATCACTCCATTAAAAAAAATAGATACATGAATTGATACCACGTTCGAATAAAACCGATCAATCTAGATTTTTTTTTTTAAATTCTTTATATAAATAAATATGTTTATTATTGGAAAATAATTTTTTTATAAAAATTGAGTTTATCGTTTTGGCGAGTGATGGGTGGTTTAATTGTGACTGATATTTGTCAAATCGCCAAACTAACAACCAATTCTCAATCCCTTTTAATTAATTGTCAATTACATTATAATAGCATGATTCTCGTTCTTTTGTACCTTCCCTAATTAACAAAACGTTATGTGTATTAAAACCGACTTAAATAATAATATTTTAATTTCAAAATAATTTTATGATATTATTGATAAGATATTTTTAGAGTTCGTGGACACGATAAATTGAGAATCTTTGAACTTTAAATTTTTTGGTCGAAAATATATACATTAACTAATAATTATAGTTTTTTAATATAACTTTAATTGTGTTAGTCTAGTCAAGATATCATTAATATTTGACGATTTATGATGAACGAACAAACAATAAGTGATGATGGTTCAATGTTTTTTCGATGCAGGATGAACAATTGAACATGTCATAATAATACATATAATTGAAAATAATATTGAAATTATATAAATATAATATGTTAAATAGTTAAAAGTGAGCGTCGTAAATTACTTTCAATAATTTTCGTAATAGAAATGATGGCGTAATTTAAAAGCACCTTCTTTTTAACTTATAATTATCATTCAAACCGCACTTTTTTGTGACCAAAAAACAACTTTTATCATTACACATGATATATTTAATCATTGTTTAAACTTTTAATTTTGAATCATTACCCTAAAATTATCTCCAATTTCGTGCCTAACTTTGAGATAAATTATAACTTTTTAACTTCAAAATATTTAAAAAATAAAAATAAAAATAAAAAGAAGAGGTGGTTAAAACGGTGCGTTTTGAAGTGATAAGTCAAAACATTAACTCCAAAAGATTTTTAGCAGGCTTTCTGGTTTACCCAAGAAATCTCCCTTCTGAACAAAATCAATTCACTTTTTTTCTGCAGCTTTTTTTCTCCGTCAGCTGCCGGCCGCCACCTAACCACCGCATGCGGCGGAGCTGTATTTAAAATATATATATATATATTAAATTGAGAGTTAATGAGGAGGCAATAATTAACGTAACCGAATAATAAATACAAAAAAGAGGAAAAGAAGGAGGTGACGGGAGAGAGGCGACAGGAAGGAACGGTAACAGGTCAACTACGCGATGACAGTGTTTGCCACTTGTCACGTTTGTAGGAGCGTTGAATAATTAAAATCATGCAAATTAATTAATTAATTAATTTTTAGGAAATAAAAAAAGGTCAGTGCGTGAAAATAAAATTAGAAAATTTATTTTAAAAATTAAAAAAATATATAATTGTATTTATTAATCCAAAAAGAATAATTATTGAAAACATAATTCAATGATATGGTAATGAAAATTCGTCATGTCTGGGGGCATAATCATAATAATAGCTTCCTTTTTTCAACATTCATAATAATTCCTATTTTTGTTTGTTATGTAAAATATAAAAATAGTAGTTTTTTTAATTTTATTTTAATTATGTGCGTTCCAGAATAAGTCATCTCAATCGACTTGTTTTATAGTTAGGACCTTCAAATTAGGTTTTTTCCTTGCTAGTACATCACCTAATATCGGGCTCTGTCATAAGAATCACGGTGTTTCAAATAAACCTATTGCCAAGAAGATTCAAAAGAAATATGTCAACAACAGAATACGAACCTACGCGCGAAGAGCTCAATTAATTTCAAACCTATCGTATTAGCCACTCAATCACATCAACATTTGTTAGTAAGAACTATGTTTAATTTCATAAATTATGTAAAAGTCAAATGGTCAATTTCCCGTCCACAAACGTCTTTTGTCGGGAGACTATAAATACCTACAATATGTTATGTAAAATTCAGATCTCAAATTGAGACGTTTCCCTTAGAAATTCGAGCATCATATTTGCCATTTCTAAGTTTCAAGCAATTCTTGTGGTAAAATTGCACACGGTCATTCAATCAAGCCTTGATCAAGTTAGATTGTGGAGTGACTCAATTTAGAATAAGGTTTCCAAATCTTGCTTCTAGATCTTCGATGTAATCTAATTCTAGTCTTATCTCTTGGTTGATCAAAATTTCGTATAAGGAGACGTTAATTACTTTAATTCAAGGGTTTTTGCTTCGACATAAGCTTGGATCGTTGGGCTGAGGATTAGGGTTGCCTTATTCACTCTGTACCATTTGTAACCGTCCAAGCCTCACGATTTTAAAATGTGTATGTCAAGGAAAAGGTTTCCAGACTTTTATAGATAATTAGTTAAAATGGGAAGTAAATTAATTTATATAAAAAATAGTATATATTAAGGGATGAAGGGAGAATCTTATAGGGACAATTTTGGGATAGCATGTAATTTATGACATGTTTATTTTTATATTTATTTGAAATTAAATTAAAATTTTAAAATATGATATTATTATAGCTGTGACAATCATTACACACTTGACAAACAAATTGATAGTGACCAGTGGCATTAAATAATAATATATTTTTCTTAAAATTTGTATTATTTAATAATTCATTAAATAAAAAATAAATAAAAAAACTAATTGAAATACACGTGATCCATTCATTCCATTAATTACATGTTGCAAACGAATTAGATTCTCAAATTAAATATTTAAATATATTTAATTTACTAAACAATTTTTTTGTTATAAACTTTCATGTTGTGGCTAATTCATAATTAAAATAATAAATAATAACGTATTTTTCAAATTTCGTGGGTTAAAATAGTTAAATTCAAAAGTTTTGAAAATCAACCGTGAAAATCCTACGTTGGTTGAAGAGGAGAACGAACCACCATTTATAAGAGTGTGGAAACCTTTCTTTATTAACCTCGAGAAAAAGTTAAAGAATGACAATATCTGATAGCAGTGGATCTGGGTCATTACAATAATTAATATCGGAACGTAGTTTAGAGGCTAAATATGTAAATGAGTGACACCCGAGCGTAATTTAGAGAGGAGGTAAGTAAATAATGATGGTAAAAAAGTGATGGGATTGTGAGGTAATTAGGGTTTAGGGTTAAGGTGAAAAGGGAAAGTTAAAAAAGAGAGAGAAAAATGGAATTAGATTTGGATTTGTTGGTGCATGGGGCGTATCTGATGTCAGAGCATGCGTTATCTCTTTTGACTTTGGAATAATAATGTCCCTCCTTTTATTATTATTATTATTATTATTATTATTATTATTATTATTATTATTATTATTATTATTATTATCATCATTATATATATCTCATCCTTACTATAAATGCCTTCTGTCAAATATATATTTTACACTCATTATCTCATTACAATCTTGCTTAACAAGTTAATCAATTTGAAATATGTATTTTACTTTAAATTAAAATTTGAAATTTGAATTCGACGCCTGATGTCTTGACAATCCCTTAGAGACATAGTCATGTTTCTTATTTTTTACTTATAAGAGTCGAGTTTTTTCAGTATGTTTTATTCTCATTCATATGCTTATTTTTAATTTTTGAGTCCTTTCAATTGGGTCGAGAGTGATATGAGTAATAATTTTAAATTATTTTGAATTTATTAAATATAAAATAAATAAATTATTATTATTGTTTGTGATGTGATTGGAGAGGAGAACAAAACAGTATATAAGAGTGTGAAAATCTTTCTCCATTTTAAAGCTTGGAGGGGAAGCTCGAAAGGGAAAGCCCAAAGAGGACAATATGTGCTAGTTGTGGATCTGGGTCGTTACAAATGGTATTAGAGCTAGACACCGAACCATGTGCTAGTAAGAACGCTGGGCCCCGAACAAAACACCCTTGTGTGGAAACTTTCCCTTATCAGACGCGTTTTAAAACTTTGAGGGGAAGCTCGAAAGGGAAAACTAAAAAAGAACAATATCTACTAGCGGTGGATATGGGTCTTTACAAATGGTATTAGAACCAGACACCGGACTATGTGCTAGCGAGGAGGCTGTTCCTCAAAGGAGATAGATATGAGGTGGTGTGCCAGTAAAGGTGCTGGGCTTGGAAGGGAGGTGGATTGTGATGTCCGTAATTAGTTGGGGAGGATAACAAAGCACGGGTAAAGAACCAATTTGAGCATTATAATTATAAAAGTGGAAGGGATAAATTAAAAAATAAGGAAATGAAAAAAATGGGTTGGGAGGGTGTTGGGAAAAGGAAATACAAAGGTGATGAGGTGGACCAATGGGAAGGAAGAGAAGGTGGGACCCAATTAGAAGAGAAAGTAGATCGCCTTGGGCCTCCCATGAATGGAGGCAATCAGGGGAACGTCGGAAGAAAGCGAAAAAGTTCAAATGCCCCACAAAATAATATTAATAATAATAATAACAAATAAATAAATAAATAAATTAATTAATTGAAGGTGACTATTCGCAGACAATAGCAATCATTAGTACGGTCCCTTTCTCTTGTAATTTGTAGGGTACCCCTCATTCTAATATTCCCACAATTTCTTTTTCTCTCCTTTTTTATTTTAACTAAACTATTGCTTTAGTTCTTGTTGATTGGATACACACGCTGTAACACTCGGGGTCAATCTTGAGTCACCTTTTTAATGTTTGGATGGTCGGTGTGTTGTAGTTATTTGAATGTTGTAGTATTTTTGTTTGTTTTCTTCGCGGGTTGAAGCAATCGACAATTGGGATTGTTTTTCGTCTAAAGAAGACCATGCATTGTTGGGAGACCAGGGAGAGTTGATGCTCTATGTTGGGGCTCCCGAAGGCCCATAGCTTATGCTATTGTGTGACATTGGATTGAGGCGTCTCTCTCATCGTGTGGAATTCATGTGCCTCACCACTTGCCTTGTGTCTGAGAATTCCTTTATGATTACCTTCAAAATGACATCTCAGTTGCAACTCCCATATTATTGGAGCGTTGTCTGACAAAAGTGGAGGACATATCCAATTCAAGGGTAGGGGCATAGATTGAAGCAACTTCCAATGTCATAACTTTTGTCTTTTGTCTTCCTTGCTCTATTTTCATTTGAAACACAACTTCACCAATGTTTTGCAACTAAGTTGGTGGAGAAGATTATTGGGCTACTTGCAGGTTCACTCTGGTTGTTGTCATATACGAACGTACGAGTTAACCCAATTGTCCAATTCATCTATTTTCGTAATCGGGGTGATGTGGAGTAGCTGTGAATGACACCCACAAGATCGACGTACTAAGAATCCGTGGAGAATTTTCAATTCAAGGAATGGTTTGGGGCTGACATTGAAGATACGCGGGCCTACATTGCTAGTTGATCAATCAGGGGACCAATTAGATCAGGAGAGATGGTCCCGAGTACAAGAAGAAATTGAATCCACACATTTGATCAATTGTTATACCCATCCCGAATGCAGCCAACTCAAGACCCGGACTCAAATTGAAGCCACAATTCAAATGCAGCCTTAACGACACTGAGTGAACATTGGGGATGGGTTTCTTGAGTGCGAACTAAAACGATCCTACATTTAAAAAATAACTTGAAAATGGAAAACCTGATAAGCTAATAACATAACCAATCACAGGACAATAGGAAGCTTTGGAAGCTGACCATGATTTGTTGTCGGCCCAATAACATTACCATAATGTTTGAATTTGATTTTCATCTAAAAAAAGTTCAAAGTTATCAAATTAAATCTTAGAAAACATTATACGAAACTAATAAATAAATAAATAAATATATATATATATATATATAATATAAATATGGAAATAAAGATTCTAACTTTCGATCTTAAATAACATTATTAATTTTAATTATTTTAGGTAACTAATAATTCAATATAATCCTAAAGTTGTGACATTTATTAGAAAAATATGGAATAGGCTTACAATATTTAGGTAGCTTGTAATAATTGAATGGTTATTTTGGATATTATGAATAATTTTAGCATATATTACCAATAATTGGTTGCAATAATTTATTAATTGCCATCTATTATTAATTTCCTCCAATAAATGTCCAAAATTATTGGAGGGTTTTCTATTTATCTTATCCACACGTGAATCAAATACGTAGACGATAAAAAGTAAACTCTATCCCACACCAAACCATTTGGATCGTCCCAATCCCACCCGCTTTCATTTATGCCACATGTTCGCACGTGCCAACCCTATTAAATATTAATTAGAGCAAGAGATCGAAAGTCTAATTAAAATTCTAATCTAATAATCATTTTGAATTTTATATATAAATTTAAATATCACTTTTTTTTTTTGCTATTTTATAAGAATTAAGTAGATTTTTAAATGAAGATAATTAAAAATATTAGAAATTATTCACTTTTGAAAGTTTAAATTTAAAATCAATACAAATTAATTTTTTTTTTCTTCATCATAGGTATTTAAATTTTGGCCTTTTATTTAAATTATAAAGATTTAATTATTTAATGTTTATTAAATTAATTAAATATGTGATTATGTATATTATATGGTGTATGGAATGTTGAGGGGGTCGGTCCGTAATCAGGTGTGTGCAGTCATATCGTATATTCGGTGCAATCATGAGAATATCATTCCTCTCTCCTTCTCCAAATTCATATTATAATTTTAATAATAATTATATTTCATCCTTTTGTTGGTGGGCCCCACTCTCAGCCCACCCCCTCCCCCAACCGACAAATAAACCTGTACCGTTTATTTTTTATTTTTTATTTTTATTTTTATGATTTTCGAATTTCCCATTTCCAGACACTGCCCCTGCCCCTGCCCCTGCCCCATTTATGTACTCTATTCCATTGCACGTGTGAAAAGTGTACTTCAAATTTGTGACTGGGTTGGGCTTTTTTTTTCGCTACTCAAACTAGGCCCACCTCTGGCTTTTTGGGCCCGGCCTTCTTTTATTTTTCCCCCTCCAAGCACCCAACTAAACAAAAAAAAAAAAAAAAAAAAAAAAAAAAAAAAAAAAAAAAAAAANTAAAAATGGATCTTTTATATATATATCTGTTATACTCTTATCTCAAATTTTTGGTACTTAGTTGCAATTTAAGATCGAGAAAAATGAAAATTTAAGGTCTTATTTTTTGAAATATGAAGTCTGTCTTGTCTAGATCTGTTGAGATATGATGATGTGATTATATCTTTTAAATATTTGAATGCTATATTTAGTAAATTGTAGAGATATATTGGTGAGATTAGATTGTAGGTTTAAATATTTGAATGCTATATTTATGAAATTGAAATTATATATATCATCTGGGTCAGTGCTCTGAATATGTACTATTCTCCCTATGTACATATTTTCTTCATTCTTTGTATTCTATTTTGTTCTACATACCTAAATTCATCATCTTCACATACTTGAAGTTATTTCTCTCTCCTGTTCTTTGTGTTCATCTTGATTGAGTATCGAGTGTGCGCTATTGAGCGATTCTAATAATTGGTATCAGAGCTAACAAATGGTATCGATCCTAACATTATTTTAGCAGTCTTGACGCGACTAGGCGTTCTTGACATGAAACTTTAAAAGTTTAAAGCTAAAGTAGAAGGAAGATGAAAGAACATAAACTAAAATAATACTCGAGTGGGAATCCATTCAAAAATATGAAATGTAACGAAGAAAGTTTCATTCTTACAATTCTAATAAAATATCAGCAAATATGATGAGATGGTAAATGGTAATTTGAAGAAATGGCCACCCACCACCTTCAGTCTAATAATAATCATGTGAATGAGAAAAGACAATCCATAAATTTACAGTAATGAAGAGAAGGGGAGATATGTACAGTTCAGAAGTTTGGGCATCATCTTGTAGTATTGTAGTAATGTTTGTGAATATTTACTCTTTGTCCGTGGAGGAGCTCTTCTCCTTCTTTCTAGGCCCCCCAAGAATCCGAGAAATTTGCAGACCTCTGCTGAATGCTTGGTTGAACAGCATTCGTGTCTGGAACTCTGAAACGAATGGAAACCAGGCCAGGAAGGCTACAGGTGTGAACAGAAGCAATCCCATCACGATCTCGTAACTCCGAGCCAGGGCTCGAACCGATCCCCATATTGCAGTATTATGAATCAAGGGCCTACAAGCTTGTGCAATCTGTGTATTGAACCATGAAGATGAACACAGACAGTTGATGAATTAGTGAGCAGAAAGGAGTGTAAGAAAGTGTCTCTAAGCATGGAGATGGTTCAGTAAACTGACCAAGAGAAGGCCCCATCCTGTTGGCAAGAAGGCAAGAAGGCAAAGTATGATGTCCCTGATTGTCATATGAGGGACTGCAACTAATGTAATGAAACCAGCCACACATATTATGAAAATAAAACCCTCCGCCAGCCTAAATAACAACTGAAAGCTTGCACTGAATTTACGTCTTCCCACAGATACAGCCTACAAAGTTTGAATCCAAATAAGATTCTTAAGCACAAAGTTTATGGTTTATAATAACCCAAATAAGTTTTTGTTACCTTCATCAGGAGCAATATTGAGATGATCACAACCCAAGAAAGCCCGTAAACCTGAGATTTTAAGTGATAGTTAGGAAGAACAAATATGGTTGTATGCTTGGTGAAAACATCTTTAAACCAGGAAACTTTATTCGTACCAGGAAGCTTTGGGAATTGATTATCTCCAAGTGATACACTAGTCCATACTGAAAAATGAAGAACCGTAGTGATAGTAATATCTCAACGAAGATGCCGCGCTTTCCAGAGTACTGTAGATGTTCATGTTCCTTTTCCCACCAAGATTCCCAGCTTCTATCAGGAGATACTCCGATTCCTCCACGGTTGACAATCCATTTTTTCCAATCTGTCCAGTCATCGACTATCTTTTGCCACTCAAAGCCTGATGGATTGAAGAGGAAAGGTGCAAAAAGCCACGTTCCTACCATGAACCATATTGATATGGTGATCAAGACATGAACAACCACGCCTCTATATGAGACGCCAAGTATGTGGTAAACCAGAAGAAGAATCATCAATTCAATTCCTTTGACAAAATGACTGCGAGAATACAGCCTGTAATTGTCAGCAAATCTGGCATGGAACACCACAAAACCACGACCGGTACCTCTGTACTGTGCACCCCCGTGAAGCAATGTTCTTCCATAATAATGTGTCTTGGTTCCCAAAGAGAATGTGAAAAACACAGGCGCAAGCTGCAGCTGCATTAGTATAAAATCACTTAAAGCTGCCCGGAAGCCCCTTTCCAGTCCAATTTCAACCATCATAGGCAATGCCATCAGAAGTCCAATTTGTACAGCGGACTGTGAAATAAGAGCTGTTTGAAGGGACTTGTTGTCTTTAATGGCAGGATGAGTGCTCAAAGCTTTTTCAAGGCCACTGAGAACAAGGTAAAGGCGGCCGTATAGAAAGACATAGACTGTGAGCACTGTCAGCTGTCAATGAGAAATTAAGCTTATCTCATGAGTAAAGAAAAATGAACAGAGATGTGAGAAAGACAGTTCTCAAACTTACCATAGTACTGAAATAGAAACCAACGGTGGTGAAATAACAAGATAGCATGCGAAAGAAATCAAATCGGTGGCCTAGCCTGTACATGTCACGGCTTAATGTCTGTTCACCATTACCATTGGCTATCTTAGCCTCAAACATAGAGATCTGGTTAAGGCCGACATCCCTCCCTTTACCAACTTGTATGTATTCATGATGAGTAACATTGCCTTCACGCAAGGTGGAGTTGAAACCTGAAATTCATAATCACATACACAGGAATGGGATATATGATTAAACCAGATTACTTGTTTGAATACAAAACAAAGGGCTTTTATGATTAGGAACATGCCTGCAAATATGTCCTCACTCAGGTTGATGACTTTCGAAGCTTTACTAACACCCCCTCTTGTAAGGTGAAACAGTCTATCGAAAACATCTGGATGGCCGTAATGGAATCGAACTCTGAATAAAAAGCCAAATACATAAGATACATTAAATTGAGATGAGTAAGAATGAGCATTAAGGCACCCAAAATTAGATGCAAGGATATCCGTTCTCCTTGGGCTGATGTGTAACAAATTTAAATGAATGATACCCTCTGATACAATCACTTTCAAAATGCATAGCTATTTCGGGATGATTTGTAATAAATAGAAATGAATGATCTTGAGTTTGTAGGTCCTGAAATCACAAGAGCTTCTCCATTCCTCTGGGTATTTTAGATGCCTGGTTTTCGAAGAATTTGCAAAAACTTTTGAAGTTCTTCCAAAGTGCTCATTCCTTGTAGCAATTTAGATTTTGTGAACAATCTGACTTCATTTTTTATTGGTTCAAATCTTGACTTTAACCATGACCTCGGAAGTCTTGCTACTGTAGCACTTCATAGGAAACTCAACCTACTTTTGGAATGGTCACAAACTTAAACAGATTTTGGCCAAACTAAGAATGTAAACAGAATAGGTTGGAAGGCTCGCGTTGTGTAGTTTTTGAAAGGGGTACCTCTATCCCTAGTCCTATAACCATAGTGTTTACAGTATAACCATGTTGTAAAACAAAGCAGTGAGAAAACAAAGTAGAAATCTTACTTTAAAGGGTTCGCCAACAATCTCTGCCCGATAGTGACAAAACTGTTTTCTTGATTTGACATAAACCAAGCAAGAGATGAAACACTGCAAAATTGATCAGACAAAGAAGTGAAAAACTTAATTGCAGTGATGAAATTATGTTATTCAGAACAAAGGAAAAATTGAATCAATTTTCAGTAAACAAAACTGATAGGTACCTGCCAGTGAATATATGCTCTCTTAGTCCAAGAATCGTAGGATATCTGACACCATCATGCATTGTAAGAAACTCTTCCAGCAAGTTTCTCATTTTGAAGGCTTCTTCCATGTAATTATCCTATTAAAAGGTAGTTCACATTCTGATTATTAGCAAACATACAAGTTTCCTACGCATTGTATTGGAATATGTGGTACCTGGTTCATGTCAATAGTTTGTAAGCCTTCCCCACGGGTGAAAATAATTGCATGGTTTTGATTTTCTGGCTTCCCCTCACCCAATATTGCTGGCCCAGGAAGTTTTACCCGGTATATGATCTATATTACGGGGAGTTAAACACTCAGCATCAGCCGTGAGTGGGAATGAGGTTCATAAGTTGATAACTATAGAGGAAAGCATGCTTCTGAAGATATGATTTAATACAAACACAAAAGAGAGGCGCAGGGGACAAATTGCCCCTGCATGATTCCTTTTTTTTTTTTTTTTTTTTTTTTTTTTTTTTTTTTNTTTTTTTTTTTTTTTTTTTTTTTTTCTGATAATCATAATCACAAAAAGATTTAGAATATGAACTCGAAAGAAAAGCCTTGAATTTTATGGATTCTCATATCCCATACACCTTTCTGATTATTCCAGGATGTTCTCAGATAGCAACACCACCTCCCCAGAGGCCTTTCGCCACCTTATTCACAATACTCTAGCCTAGTTGTCTATGCAGGTGGCCCCAAATGAGACTAATCAAACGGTTGAAAATAGAATTCTAGAACCACTAGGGTATATCAAACTGCAATGCGCAATCTGTACCAATAAATCTTTTTTTTTTTCCTACCGAGAAACCAAGCCTTGATGAAGAACAAATGAAAGAATATAAAAAGGAAATCTCACGTTCAACGATAGGAATCATCTAAAATTCTATTCAGTACTTGTACTTGCTGAACCAATCTATGTTCAACGATAATCAGAATTTATACCTGGTCTAAATTCTGAACTTGTTCAATGGGATCTTTTGATTTTGTGGGCAAAGCAGCCCTTGCTAGAACTGAGTAGTAGGACTTCTGATTAGTCTTCCGGGATTTATTTTTACATGGCTCTTCAAGTTCTTCAATATATGCAACACGAAGAGATGGGTACCTACACAATGAGTAGTGATAACATGAATATAGGCTAATAGAATCAGCGAGGAAGATTATTATTAGAAACGTACTTAGCCATAAGCCTCAGAATGTCTTTAGCACGAGGATCGCCAGAACGTTTGTGAATACCATATTTCTGGCAGGAGACAACATATGAGAATTTCATGTCAACTGATGCTTGACATTGCGCCCACAAAGGGCTATCCACAGAGTCCTTGTAGCCTTTCAACAATTCTGGGTAAAAAAATAAACTTATAAAAGCTTTTCTTATATTTATACTATTTATAAGTGGAATAATATGAGACATGCTTTTAGTACACATTTGCCTCTTTTTGGTGAAATAAAATATTAAAAATTATTTAATCTTCTACCCCCAATTTCAATTAATTCCTCAAGCCAATATACATACAATTTTGTACTGGATTTATTGGTAATAAGAGTTTACTAATCCAACATAGCCAAAATGAGGTGAGAAGATGCCACTCTCAGACAGTTGCAGAGGTTTGAGTCTTTACACAAGAACAACTGCCATGGTGTTCAACATATTCCCGCCCTCAGCTACATAGCTAACTAACCCTCCTCACATACACGCATGTCCTTGCGCATATTCTTTGTACAGATATATCTGACAGGGGTCCATTTATCCTACTTCAACCACATTTGAAATTTTATGAATTTGCAATTTGGGATTAAAAAGGGTCAGAAACAGAAATTTCTTTCTTGGGAATTCATACTTGAAGGAGAAAAGCAATCAGTATCGGACGTGTTGGTGGACTAGTGTACACCAGGGATTAGAAAAGAAACATACTAAACTAACTTCTTGTAAATACCTCGATGCTCTGCAGTATCAAGGAATGCCTGAAGTTCCAAAGCTTTGCGGTAGTACATCATGCCACGTACTATTGTTTTCATTGATCAGAGAAAAGGGTCAAGACGAAACAATGATAAAGAATAGAGCGCACACTCGGGGGGGG
>NC_036649.1:7176951-7223351 GCF_002806865.2 Cucurbita pepo subsp. pepo | reverse complement strand
GGGGGGGTGTTGGTGGTGCTGTTATATTACCCGTCTTGGTCAATGTTTGACCTCTGTATGATGCCCAAAGACGGAGTTGTTCTTCAAGCTCTTCATTGTTTCTCAACTCTTCTTCACCTTTACACTGGACTCGCTCAAGAAAGTTCGTCCATTGCTCTGTTGGAATTATAAGCCTTATAAAGTGGAACTTCAACGATATATAATAAATCAAAGAGAAGAGCAAGAAAGAACCTGGAAAGATCTTCTGCAAGTAGAAAAGAATAGACACTCCATCTTCATTTGGCTTCTCCAGAAGATTCATAGAGAAGAGAACATCTTCATCGTAGTACGGTGTAAGGACACTAGGCCAAGAAAAAGGAAATTCCATTGATACAGAATCATTAAGGGAAAGTTTATCATATGTATTACCACCAGCAAAATTTTAATATAAGTTGTCAATATCTTCATTATTAAAAGTTTCTAAGTCAAGACATTACGAGAATGACAGCATATTTTGAACTTTTGGAGCAGGGGGCATCTCCATGAATAACGAATTGGAGAAGAACGATATACGCCGCCTGGCTTCTAAATCTGATGGCACGTCCATAGCTGATTCCTTAACAGTAAGCAATAAATGGAGCCTTCTAATCTGCAAATGCTTATAGGTTAACGCAAGGGAGAGTTCTACAGATATTTCTAAAGAGAAAAGAATGTAAACATAGATGTAACTGGAAAAAAAGAATATACAAATAGCCTTGTGCAAGGTCTTCTGGCATTAACGAAATTTGTATCTAATTGGTTCATCGTCAAAACATGTAGTATCAAGTTTTCATATCACATGGAACTTACCTTTTCTTTCCAAGCTTCAGTTTCAGGAATTGGAAAGTTGAGTTTATCAAAAAGCCGATCAAGTGATCTTGATTTCCCATCTTTTCCAGAGGATCCACCATGACTTGACTCAACCAAACTACAGAGAGGGGGAATAAAATAAATGGAAACACTGGTATAGAAGAAAGGCAATTCTAGCCACAAGACATACCTGGAAATCTCCTCATCTATTATGTCTCTTGTTCCAACTTCTAGCATATCCAGCAAGACTATTACAACCTGATCCTTATCCTCCTCTTTATTATTTTGCTGCAACAATGAGATATAATAATAACCAATAACAAGTGAAATAAATAAAAATATAAATGTTATATAGAAGATAGAATCACCATATATTCAATCAGCCGAACGAATTGATGGTAGAGATTAGGAAGAGTTTTCATATCTAGTTCAACTATCAGATTGTCTTCTTTTATATGATCATCAATTATGGTGAAGATCTCCTTTATTACCCTGGAAAAAGAAAACAAACAGAAAGTTAGAGAAACATAATAAGTGGACAAAACTGCGTACTTTCTTAAGATTAATGAGAATAACCTACAACTTCTCATGTTCTCCAAGAACCAGGAAATTAATTATACTTTTAAAGGATGCATAGCACTCTCGAACAGCACAGAGCATATATTTGTCTGTACTTAGTCTCTTCTTAAGCTCCCGGTCTCTTCTATTGCTATCTTTGGCCATGTCCAATGCTATCGGTATCTACATAACAAGGACAGGATAAAGTTATAACAGATTAAGCGGAACTCGTATAAAAAATAAAGTAGACAAAGATATAACACCTTGCCAAGTACAGACGAATATATAAAAAATAAAGTAGGCAAGGATATAACACCTTGCTAGCAAGCAAAAAGGGAGGCCACTGGATGAGGGCCAAGTCAGGGTCAATCCAGTTGGGTACAAGTAATAAGTCCATTTCCCTGGAACAAAACGGAAAAAATTAAGAACTTGAGATTGTTGTAATGAAAATATGGAGTGTCAGATGTACAAAGATTGCAAACTTATCTCACCTGTTACTTATCAGATCCTCCTCCCTGAAACTAATAATTATTTCGTTCCACATTTGAGCAAACTTCGCAGCCTGATCGTCTCTATCCGGTGTTATCTATTTTATAGTTATCTCAGTAAGATCGAATAATCCTTTCATTCAAGGAGGAAAAACTTTATATTACTTATCTAGGTCAAGTGGTAGTACCAAACCTCATCAAATTTACGACTTAAATTGGCCATCAACCCCTTCTTTCTAGTATGATCCTTCTTTTCCACCGGAATCAAGCAGGCATTAAAAGCACCAGGAAGTGATAAAAATCGAGACCTCAACATTCCCAATGTTCGTATCTAATTACAAGATCAATATTGAGTACAGTTCCAAGATTCAAAAGCTTACATATGCAGGTTAAAACTATGTGAAAAGAAACTAAAACAAGTGAAAAATGTTTTGTAGATATGTGACTGTGCGTTTGATGAACATAATTTTTGTCAAAGGGAGGGGCGACTAGGACTAAAGGTTATTGTGAGACATTTTAGGAATAGGATAAAAAGAATGAAGTTCCACTACCTCTCCAAGGCGACGAAATGCACCGTAAATTCCCCCAAATATTGTGGAGAAAATGGCATACCAAATCTGCACATCCATGAAGTAAACCTACAAAAAGTAGCTTATGTAAAATACCCAGTAGAAAGAGAAATATGCTTTGAAATAGTGGATTAGCGGATGTAATTTTTTTTTTTTTTTTTTTTTTTTTTTTTTTTTTTTTTTTTNAGCTGATGTAATTTTTGAATGCATAATCACGTACAAGAACAATGGGAGCCCAGATTGAGATCACGACACCAATGTTATTCTTAGCTGCAATAATATTTTTTAGAAAATTAAAAAATAATGAAAATTCATTTCATAGGGAAACTGATCATTGCTTGTCCTCATGTTACGATATGCTCTAACCTCTAGGAAAGAATTCATGCCATCTATATATTCCAATATGAACTCGCATAATGGTTTTTGTTGGACCCACAAGTGGCTTAATCTGCAAAAGGCAACAGTAGTAATGAATAATACACTGCATTAAGACAATTTCCAAACCACCAACTAGATCATAACATTTTGACAAACATTTCTTAACTATTGTATGAAGCATTGTACTATTAGATTTCTAACTTGTCAATAAATCTGCACTCTCCCTACAATTCATTCATCAATCTATTCCCATTTTAACAACGTTAGGATGGCATGTATTTGGTTGATACTTTATAGATTGAACATAAGAAGAAAATAGTGGTGTACAGTGTAACCACAGCAACCTAAAGAGTCACATAAATAACAAAAACTTTAAACATTGTTTGAATTATTTCTAGACGTCACTGCCAATGGAAATGCTGATAACTAATAAAGAACCACTCTGAATTGGCTGTGGCATTGATACATGTGAAAAGGACTTTGGAAAAATGGATTCAAACCCTACGGCGGCCTTCAACCTAGGATGTTAAATTCCTACTAGTTGTCTTACTAACAAATGCCAACTTAATACTTCTACCTTCGTTTCTCCTTTCCAAAGGCTCTATGACGTTTTCAATTTTTTGTAAAGAAAAGTTCTTGCTTTCCTTGAATTAAACTACAACAGTCCGTAAGTCAAACCAAATTTATCTCAAAATGTTGACCCTCATTCCTTAGCTTGTACAGGAAATGTGTTTGATCAAACACAGAGCTATCTCAGGGTCTTCCGCTGAGGCAGAAAATAAACTTTATATTCTCAGTCAACAGCAGCTGAATTGTACTGGCTATGATGGCTGCCTTGTGATCTAAACATCTTTTTGCAGAATCCTCCTTATCTATAATATTTCTGATATTTCCTTGAGACAGCTATCCAATATTTCATGTAAATGTTAACAAGACCTTTTGTGTGTGTGCATGCGCGTGCAAAAAGAAGGATGAAAAGTATTTGTCAGTTCAACTTGTCTCTTCGAAAGATCAAATTGCAGAATTTTTACCAAAGCTTCGCCAGCTTCTCAGCTCACAGCTTTATGAGGCAAATTCATGTCTTCTGTTTTAGCATGTGGGTGTACATTACTATTGGTGAGGTCTGGTTAAGATGTTATGGTTAGTTAGAGTTGAGGCCTGTTAACTACGCTGACCAAATAAATTGTGATAAACGAATTTGAATAAATATCAATAAATGGGGTTCCTTCAAATCCTGGGGAAAAGTTTATATTCTAAGCATTGAATCGGATAAGTACCTCTAGATAGTAACTGAATATTAACTTTGATATAATCAGAAGAACCCAGAAGAAAGTGTACCTGAAAATCAGAAAGAAACTTAAATTAAGAGAAGTTCATGATGATTTAAGCTTGCCTACTCAACACCCAAGATCAAACTTCTTACTGCAGGAGTGAAAATGAGCTTTCGTGCATTCCTCTTCCTACATAAAGCCGAGGCTGGAATGGATTCAAGCATTTGATTAATAATTCGTAAGACAAGAGTCAAAATCTATGAAGTGTCTATATACTAAGCTGAAAAAGAAAAAGCACCAGTTTTAACGTTCAAGTATTTTGTGGTCTAGTCCAAAACCGGAAATGATTTGTCTAATACGAAGGTTGAAGCATTGATCTCATTACCTGAGACCACCACATCATGAGCATCACAGCCTTATTGTTTGAACGTTCCAGGTAACGCCGAATTGTTGGAAAAAGGAACAACAGCCCAGAAAGCATGTTTGGAGATAAGTAAATAACAATGGCTACAATGAAGAAGGAAGGTGAGCTTAAACTATTCCCGAACCAACTTTTGATCGTCTGTGTGAAGCCAGAGGTATCCTTCCAACTAAAGGCATACGCTACAGATAAAACTATAACCCATGCCAAAGCTGATATAACTTTGAGAATGTATCTTAACTTGACATAGAAGGACATGCTCTTCCTTGCTTTCCAGCTTAGGACAATATCAATAACAGCTGAAAATGGAACAAATAAATAAATAAATATACAATGTAAAAAAAAAAAAAAAAAAAAAAAAAAAAAAAAAAAAAAAAAAAAAAAAAAAAANAAAAAAAAAAAAAAATTGTTGTTGAGGAATGTTGGGAGGGAGTCCGATATTGGCTAATTAAGGAGATGATCGTGGGTTTATAAGTAAGGAATACATCTCCACTGGTATGAGGTCTTTTGGAGAAACTAAAAAAGTCATGAGAGTTTAAGGTCTTTTGGAGAAACTAAAAAAGTCATGAGAGTTTATGCTTAAAGTGGACAATATCATACCATTGTGGAGGTCCATGGTTCTTAACATGGTATCAGAGTTATGCCCTTAACTTAACCATGTCAATAGAATCCTCAGGTGTCGAACAAAGAAGTTATGAGCCTCGAAGGTGATGTCGAAAGTGATTCAAGTATCGAACAATTGGTGTACTTTATTCGAGGGCTCTAGAGAAGAACTCGAGCCTCGATTAAGGGGAGGCTATACGAGGGCTCCATAGGCTTCAAGAGAGGCTATATGGTGTACTTTGCTCGAGGGAAGGATTGTTGGGAGGGAGTCCCACATTGACTAATTAAGGGGATGATCATAGGTTTGTAAGTAAGGGATACATCTCCATTGATATGAGGCCTTTTGGAGAAACAAAAAGCAAAACCATGAGAGCTTGTGCTTCATATCATATCATTGTGGAGATCCATGGTCCTAAGAATAGTTTGGTTAGTCTGTTATATTTTAGTTTTATTGTTAATAGTTGTTTTAAGTTTAACCGCCTGTGCACTTGTATTTAAGAGAGGTTTGGCTATTCAACGAGATTTGACTGGTTATTTCTTCTCAACTGATCTAATGAAGCAGAGGTAGCCAATTATGATCTAAAACGAATATCCATGTGTTGAAAAAAAAATGAAGTACAAAATAATATTAAAAAAGAACAACAGCCTGAAAAAAAAAAAAAAAAAGGCCATGTTAGCACAACTCAACTAACTCTACAGAAAACAGGTCCAATCTAAGAAAATTTTTGCTTCTACTTGGTCTCCCTCTTCTAATTTATTTTGTAATTATAGCATAGTTCAATTACCCACCAGCTGATAGATTACTTTTAATCCTTTGATGTGTGGGGATACCTCCTCTACCCCCTCTTCTGTAAATCCCCTTTGACAATGATAGTTATGTATCTTATGAAGAGAGGAAAAAAAGTGTATTCCAAAAGCATATAAATGAATGCTCCAATGTTCTATCTTTGTTGTGCTTTTTTCTTCAAATTTATTTGAAATTAAACAACATATTAAAATGAAAAATCCTAGCATGGAAGTATAAGAAACATAAGAGAAGCTTTAGTGAATTGAAATATACATGAAGTACAGGTAGAGCACATTCTTTTACGTAAATAACCAAACGAGAAGCATTAGAAGAAATGAACAAGTTTTCAATACCCTGTGCGAATTTCAAGATTGCAGCTGTTATAAAGATACTCATTACTCTCTTAAAAACGTCGGCCTCGAAAACTGCACCCAAATCTCCTGAACCATTCCAAGCAATGATTACCATTGCCTTGGAGAACATATTCCAACAATATTACCAATTTAAGAAAGAAAATAAAAGGAAAGAAAGAAAAGAAGCCACGACAAGTAACTTACCTGAAAACACAATATAAAAAAACTCCACATCCTGTCAAAACTTCTGAATATGTGCCAAAATGAACGTATTTCCACGAAATTAACTTTTCCCATCCATCGATTTCTACCATTTAGTTTCTTTTCCTGAAAATGATACATTTTATCATCATGAGTACACTATTCCAGCAAAGAAGTCTATAGACTAGAAACTGTGGGGGGAGGAGATCATTATTCATTGTTTAGAAAGCCATTTAATATTTTTGGCTCAACTAATGTACCATGGAGAGACTAAATGGATAACACCTAAACAAAATTTTGCGTAGGATCACGATTTATCTTATGGCTAAATAAGCTGCCTCTTTTCTTAAAAGAATTATGTTCCTCTAGTGAATATGAGTCTACAAGAACATGGACAAACAAATATCAGAAATTGAAATATTTGCATACATCATCTTTGTTAACTCTAACTGGTTCTGGAGGACGCTGAAAGAAATTAGCATCAGATCGCATAGGCCAACCAAGGCGGAAGCAATCAATAGACCTACAAAAGTGCACCACCGAAATTCTTCAAATTTTAGAAAACTTAATATGAGTAGAAATGAACTGATGACAAAAAGCTTACCAGAAATATTCATTCAAATCGTCATAATTTCTCCACTGTGAATGCTTTGATTTACCGTCTTGGCTTTTGCTTGCTTCCTATAAATGCAAATTATGAATGAAGGAGATACCCAGCTATCAATTCGCAGAAGGAACTGGAAACCAACCTATTTCAATGATCAAGAAGATTATATGCAATACCTTAGATATAGTGTCATATATTGGAGTAACAACTTTCGTCAAGAAAGCCTCTTTTTCGCCACCATAAGCTGGTTTGATGTGCTCTCCTGTCGTTGGGCTCACACTTCCAGACAACATACCGTACAATTCAAATGCCATCTATAAAGTTTTAACGTCGTACAGTGAGTCCATAGAGTCAACTAACAGAGAGGAATCAATTACACTTATGTAAATTGCTCAAGTTCGGAAACTTTTGGTTCCAGCTATCTTATCACCACTTCTTGGAGTAACTTGAAAATTTAAGTAGAAATTCTTCCAAGTGTTAGGTCAAGTTCGAGAATATGATCAAAACAAAAGGCAAAAGGCAAAGAAAGGTATACAGGTTTAAGCAAATTATACTGAGATGCTAATGCATACATGATGATATATATAGCAAAGGCACTCGGGCATGAATCTCAAATTTGCAGCTTCTCCCCATATAAGAAGATACAACCCCATATATAGTAACTCTCTCTGCTGAACTTCTTGTTGGATTTTTGGCAACCTATCAAAATATGAAAGTCATATATAAGATAGCAATGGTTTAAAAGTTTATTGGACTGTAAATTACAAATAGATTCTCTCTGTAACAAAAGGCAGAAGTTTTATTGTGCTGACATTCCTACAAAGACTAACTAGATAGATCGTTGAATTCTAACAGAGTCTTACCAAAGGCTGCTTTTGCGGTCCAGATACCTGCACCATTTTTTGTAGTTCTTGAAAAGCTTCTTCATGACTTCTGTAAGAACACGGTCATCCAACTAAAATGCGAAAGGGTTAGCAGAAAATAGAGACTATGAAGCAAAAGAAAAGTTGAGCAGAATAAAACCTTGAGTCGTTGATCAGGCTTCGGTAACTGGCGCATCTGAACATTTGCAATTAATAAAATCAGATGTTCCCTTTGATTTGCCACGTTTCCCTCCTGCAATTAGTGAGTGAAAATATGTTTATGATGAAGCTTCATTACTGGAATCTTTGAATAGTTCTTGTTAAATTCTAGGTTAAGTTCTTGGCCGTTTATTAGTTTTTTCACTCGTTTAGAATAAGTACTAGTTTTCACTTTCAAAGCATCAATAAAAGGTTAAGAACGCTTTTCTCCTATTAGGTCTACACCAGTTCAATAAACTTCATTAATCACCTGGAAACCAAACATGGCTTGAAGCCAATCAAGGATATCTTCATCTACTTTCTTATTGTGATTCTTTGGCCATGGCAAACCCCGGGTATTACGAAGGGCAGTGACAGTAGCTTGAATCTGTAAAAGCAAATAGGTGCTAATATACATCAAGCTCGTGAAGATTCAAACTAGAACCCGAAAAAATGAAAGATAACATGATGACACCTCAGGAATTCTCATGATTATCTGATTTTCACTATCAGGATCAAGAGGAAGTATATTAAATGGTCGATACATCTGTTGTTTCTCCTCAACCTTGGTGTGAGCTTCCAAAATCTTAGAGAAGAAAACATATCATCAGTAGTCATGTGCACAAACAGCACTTGACAGGTTAATTCAAGATATTACTGCAAGTAATCAAATAAAAGGTGAACAGACGAATATCTTGCAACGTTTACATTATAATATTATCATTTTTACCTCATCAGCTACATCTACAGCCTCTGTTTGATTCACAGCCTTCAGAACTTCAAAGAGGATTGAGGCAGTTTTATAAACTTTTGTCAGTTGGGTACTGATCAGGAAGAGAACCATCAGTTCAAATAATGCAGTGCAACAAATTCAAACAACCAAGCGAACTACATTATTTATCTTAAAACTACCGATCAGCTTTGCCAGGCTCGTTCAAGGCTTGAATATATTTTGTGTAGTAATGGCGATAGAAGCTCTGCATTTCACGAGCATCACTCTTTTGCCTTTCAGCTAATGTTGTTTCATTTTCCTGAAAAGCAGCAATTCCATTCAGCAACATAGATGAAAAGAAGTTAGTCTAAATGGATATCTTCACCGCAAGGTGCATTTTTACAGTTCATTACTTTTCTTTTTCTTTGGTATGAATATATAGCTACCATCAAAGCAAAACCGGTTGAGGATGGTTGGGAGGGAGTTCCACATTGGCTAATCAAGAGAATGATCATGAGTTTATAAGTAAGGAATACATCTCCATTGGTACGAAGCCTTTAAGGGAGACCAAAAGTAAAGCCATGAGAGCTTATGCTCAAAGTAGACAATATCATACCATTGTGGAAGTTTGTGATTTATAGCATGGTATCAGAACCATGTCCTTAACTTAGCCATGTCAATAGAATCCTCGGATGTCGAATAAAAAAGTTGTGAGCCTCGAAGGTGTAGTCAAAAGTGACTCAAGTGTCAAATAAATGGTGTATTTTGTTCGAGGGCTCCAGAGAAGGAGTCGAGCCACAATTAATGAGAGGTTATTCGAGGGCTCCATATGCCTCAGGAGAGACTCTATGGTGTATTTTGTCTGAGGGAAAGATTGTTGAGAATTGTTGGGAAGGAGTTCTACATGGCTAATTAAGAGAACGATTATGGGTTTATGAGTAAGGAATAATCTCCATTAGTAAGACAACGCCTTTTCGAGAAACCAAAAGCAAAACCATGAGAACTTATACTCAAAATGGACAATACCATACCATTGTGGAGATTTGTGGTTCCTAACAAACCCAACCAATACATTACTCCCAGATGATTTTGGGTAGTCCGCTATGCTACAAATAGATATTCATGAGATATAGAACAGACAGAGGAACTGAAATACCCGCTCTAGACGCTGAAGCAGTGCTGTCTTAAATTGCCGAACACCACGTCCGCTTGAAGTGGGATCTAATTTGTGAGCCTTTTCAAATGCGTAAAATCGACCTGACCCAGAAAACGCAATGGTTCACTGAAGTTAACATCAATTTTCTTCTCGAAGTAATTCTTCAAGAATATAATTCCTCAGCAGTTGAATCAAAGAAGAAAGTAGTACTTTAAACGAGTTCCAAATTTCCAAGCAAAGTTGCTGCAACTTACATAGATAAGCAACCCTCGGATTGATTGCCTCGACTTCATTAGCAACACGAAGAATTGGCGCGATCTCGTCGAGTGAAGAAGGAACCACCTCACTGTCCATGATCGACTCAGCTAAATTCCCTAGTGTTTGGGCTCGCATGATTTTCTTACCCGGTGGTTGATCCGAAGCCCTTCGTTGAGCCATGGTTAACCAGTACTCCTGTCTACCTGCAAAGTTTCCAGAGAAATTCTTAAACTCAAAGCCTAAAAACAAAAACTCGACATGAATTTAGAAGATTCCCACTTCAAAATTTAGCTCGCGAGAGGAACAACAGTGGATTCAGAAAAGAGAACCAATTGAAAGAGTGAACGAGGAAGCAATTATCAATAAACTCGCTGCAATTCTAATATCAAGAAATCAAAAACAGGAAGAAAAGGAACATAACCCCACCAACTAGTAGATTAATAAAGAGATTGAAGCTTGATTAGCAAGCAACGAAGCAAGAACAATAAGTACGATAAATTCCAATTCCACATTTCATCCAAAAATCGACCTCGAAATCATATCCACCAATCCAAAATTCACTACCAAATACCAAAATCCAAGCAGTAAGTAACAAAATCAAAAAGAAAAAAGAAAAAGCAGTCCAAATCCATCAGGCCGTACCCGAGCTCGTTCAGCTAAGCAGCAGAGAATTTGAATCAAAGCTCCAAAAGAAGTGATCGGGATCGCCAAAAAAACAAACGAAAAGTCGAGATAAAGAATGAGAGAAGTGGGCCGTCTAGTAATGGAAGAAAAAAAAAAGCAAAAAGAAGCTAGCTACAAAGTCTCGACAGCAAAGAACAAAGACAACAGTAAATGAAATGTTCATACATAGCTTGAGAAATTCAAAGACTGAAAATTTTCAAATAGTTAGAGAGAGAGATTTGGGACGAAGCAGAGAGCGGGGAGAAAGGAATACAGCAGCAAGAACTGGGAGGAAGAAGACGACTGCGTATGTGGACGAATCACTGAATAAAACGCGCCGATTTCTCAGTTCCAAGCCTTTACCCAATCACAACATGCCACGTACCCCTTCAACTTTTGCCTTTCCTCCAATGCCCATGAACTTCTGATATTTACGAACAGACCCATTCGACTGACGACGAATGATTTTTCTCGTCGGCCACCCAGCCGAATCTGGTAGTTGACTTGTCAATTTAGTTTGACTTCTTTTGACGGGTTCATCTGAGCTTGGCCACACACGATTTTTACTCTCATGCACAGAATTTCAGGATAACCTGGCCGAATCGTATTTTTCTTAATTTTACGATTGAATTTGTGAAGCCCATAATTAGTCACCGTATTTTAGAAAATGATTCAAATGAAATTTCTTAAATTAAATATTTTTAATTAATAAATTAATATTTTATAATTCATTACGAAAATCAATAGAAGGAAGACTTATTTGAAGTCTTTTTTTATTTTATTATTATTTTTTTTTTTTTGGTAATATTACCATTTTTTCTGCCTAACTTTAATACTTTGCTGTAAAATATTTATCGTCCAAAAAGCAAAAGTATGGTAAAGCATACTTTATAAAAATAGAAAATAAAATAAAAAAAGATCCCACTTCCCACTTGTTTATTATTATTATTTCTATAATGCCTTTCTTTTTCTTTTTTCCTTATCCGAAAGATGCTTTAAATTTGCTGAATTTATGTGATATATATATATATATATAATTAAAATTTGGTCATATCCTGTCAATTTCACATTAATAACGACGTCCACATTAATATTTATTAAAATAAAAAATGTTTTAATAAATATATATATATATATATATATATTAAAGTGAGAGACTAAAATCTTAATCGATATTTTAGTCCACAATTTCACATTAAATAACGACGTCCACATTTTAAAATCTTAATGGCGAAGAATCAACTGCATGGCACTTGGTCAAGTTATAAAATGTTTTTAATAAATATATATTAAAGTGAGAGACTAAAATCATTGACTTAAAATGTAATATATACTTTTATCTAAAATTTTAAAAAATAATTTCTTATATGTTCTATTAAATTAAAATTTTACTCGATAAAGGGTATATTTCTTTAAATTTTAGTAAATTTTGATAAATTTTCAGTGGATAATCAAATCATAATTGTTTTTTCAGTGGATAAATATATTGTTTGTGTTATTTATTTTTACGTGTGAATTAATATTAACAGGTAATTTTATAAACTAGAATCAGGTGTGATGAGCCATTTAAGCAACGTACCAAAATGTTTGGCTACATATTATGTCATATTTTTTATGTTTGGTTAACTATCTAAATCATATCTCATCATTGCTAAATTAACATTTTTTATGAATAATTATGGGGAAAAATAATCTAAATTGTCAATATATTTAATTTTTTTAAATATATATATAAATATAACGACTCAAACTTAAGATTCAAATAAGGATTTGAAATCTAAATTTGACATTTAATGTCCCGATATATTAAAATATTATATGATATGCTATTTAAATCAACAAACCATAATTAACCCCAGGTAACAACCTGTAACATGCTTAATTAAACTAGTTGAATAATAAAATAAGACAAATAGATAATAAATACAATTCATGTTTGCTCGTTCTCTTACCTAATTGGTATTTTGTTTTTCTTTTACCATGTCACGTGTTGTCAAGAGATCATTAGAACACCTAGATAAGTAATTAACGTCAGTATGGCTAAGTAATAAGTAATGTTATTTAATATTAATAATCAATTTATCTACCTAATCATGCATACGATTAATCTTAGTAAAATAAAACACGTATCTTTTTTTAATATTATTCTACCTTAATTGGACAGTTGCAAAATTGAGATTAAAACATCAACTTTTGTAAGGATAATTTGTGTTTTGTCCACTAATATTTAAATTGGCATATAAACATTAATTCATAACTAATAAATCAAAATAAAATAATATATTTGTAATTTTGTTTAAAGTAATTAATTTATAAAATTTGAAATTATTTTAAATCATAAAAAAAAGAGTACTTGGAGTGATTTTAAAAATAATAAAAGTAATTTTAACAAATTTGAAATTATTTTCAAACATATCAAACGTAAGTTATTTTTGGTTAAGTCCATATATTTTCTATTAATTAAAATTAAAAAATTAAAAATTTATTATAATATTATCAAAATTTATATTAAATAAGTTTATTCTAAAAGTTTAGAGACATATTAAATAAATAATATATATATATATATAACACGTATATAAGTTATATTCTATAATTTATAAAATTTTATTAAAATTCTTAAATTTTAAAATTATTGGGCTAATTGTTAAAATTTTAAAGATTTTGAAGATTAAAATTATTAATATCATTTCGTATAACCTAAAAATTATTATTGATATTATTTATAATATTATTCCTAAAATAATTTTTTTTCATATTAATTATCACATTAATTTACATGTATGCCCTTACTTAATTTTTATGCAATAGTATTTGTTATTTTTTAAAATAATTAAAGCTTTAAATAAAATAGTTATCCAAATTTGGATTTAATTGGTCAATGCGTATTCCGTGGTTCATGCAAACGATAGAACGTGTCACATCGGCAACAATAATCGCCGATCCATCGTCAAAGGGATCAGATTGGTCGTCGTTCGTTCTACAAGTACCGAAATCCCGAAACATCTCTCAGTAAATTCCGAAGCCGATCACAGAAAAACATGGATCAGGAAGGGAAGGCAGACGAGCAACTGTTCAACCTTCTTGCCAGTCTTCTCCACCAGGTCGCAATTTCGCACGACTTTCCTCCTGATTCATCAATTTTTCAATGTTTAGTTCATATATCCTATTCGATTTTATAATTCTATTCGTGATTGAAGAGTATTTATGGATTGGAATTGACTAGTTTGTCATCTAGGTATTGTCGAGACGTTCCATTAGAACGACGAGTTAGGTTGATTGTGGATTTTTAGATGTTTGGAAAAGTGAGTAAATAATCAGGCTCGAGTTCGATGGTGCTTGCTCGATGACCGATGTTGCGTTGCGTCGATATTTTATTCTCTAGTATTTATTTTGGGAAATTTTTAATTACAGAGAAATAGGTGTTGGGGCTCCATGACGGCGAATTTTGGGGCTGTAGTGTTTCCTGTTATGTGTTATTGATTAAACCTTCTCTCATCTTTAATTTCATTCGAACATTGATCCTTGAGTGCTGGGTGGTTGAAGATTGGTTGGATCGTGTTTTATCGGGCACTGCGTATAGCTAAATTGTTCTAAGCATGTAAGAATTCTGTGTATGCTTAAGAAACATAGAAGAAGGTAATTGGCATTTCAATTATTTATAAATGACGTTGGGGCATTGTTGCAGTAGAAGATAATGGTCTATGCAAAAAGTAGCAAGCAAGAGGGGTCTTACTATGCAATTGGTTATTGATGTACACTGCCCTAGTTTGAACTTTAATTCAGTGTTAGGAAGTATACATTTAAGAGAACCATAGTGATCTAACTCCTGAACTCGGTTTTTACCAACCAAATTTTCCCTTACTACCCTTGTTCTGCGTTAATTGTCTGCTGAGGATTATTACGAGGCCTTTTGGGGAAGGCCAAAGCAAAGCCATGAGAGCTTATGCTCAAAGTGGACAATATCATACCATTGTGGAGAGTCGTGATTCCTAACATTGTCATGTTCATGGATCATGTATCATGTTTTTCTTTTGTGTTTTACCTACCAAACTCGCCACAATACTTATATTGGTAATGCCTTCTACGGTGATAAGTAACCAACACCTCTCAGTTCACACATTTTGATTTCTCTTCCAAAACCGGCTCAAATTTTATTTTTCATAACATTGACATGGGGTTGGGTCAAGGAATACTCCTTCAAGTCTTATTTATATTCTCACAGTCACACTACACTTTTATTATTATGCACCGAGCCTCATTCATGGGATGTGAAATCTCTAAGTTTGCGTCTTCATTCCCCTCAATGACAAAAAATTGTCTCGTCGTGAATCAAGATATTCTCCATCCATCAACTAATTGTACTTTATCCAGTGTTTGAACTTTCTTCATGTTACTGGAAACTACGAAGGTTAGTAGCACCGATTATAAAAAGGAAAGTGAGATTTTTTATGGGTAACAAGTGTCGAAAAGTTGAGCCATCTTGTTAACCAGCACATTGAAGCTGTACACTAGAGTTGGGAAGGGCTTGGAATGGATAACTTAGGGAGGGGAACATAATCTCTTGATAAAATGGCCACGAAGACTCCCTCCAAAGATTAAAGAACTTTGGAATAGAAGTGACTACCAGTTACTACAGGAAGAAGGAGGGGGATGGTTGGCCATACAGAGACAGTGTGAAGTACATGTAATCCTTGGAACATATCTAACCTAATAGAGTGCTTTTCTTCAATTAAAGTGTCTAATGCGTTAGATTCACCCTTTTGGAACAATTTTTGGGTTGGGATTAGCCTCTGTCAATGGTTTTTACCATTTGGCATAGTGACATCTAATAAGGAATGTGACAATCCAATGGGCATGGGGGAGAATTCTAGTTATTGGAAGGAAGGTACTTTCTAGAAATTCTTCTACCGTTTTTTGGGTAAGAGGAGGTGAGCGAGCTTCAAGATCTGAATGAACTACATCCAGAGCGGAGGACAATCAATTTCCCCCGTATTTAATTAGCCATTAAAGACTCGATCATGTTACCATTCCTAGGAATGTAATGATGCAAACACAATGTTGAGTTCTGCTATCACTTGGACATGATGTGCAACCTGGACTACCGTACAATTGCGTTGATCTTTAGTACCCTCCGGTCATTTCATCTCAGCTTCTAGCTTCACAGTTCGATCTCTAGACATCTCAACCAGTGAGGATATTTGCAAAAATCAAGCTCGTACATCTGGTTGGAAGAAAAACTTATACACTGATCTTAGTATTAAGAATCATTAAAAAAGACTAGCCTCTATCCAGCCAGCCTACAACATACCAACTACGAAAGACTTGAGAACAATTACTTGTAAAAGACATAGTCATTGATGCAAAACTAAAGTTATTTGTTGAACATGCGGATGAGTGTGGCTGTAGGATAGGACAGGGGCATGATATTGTGAAGGGCGTTTGGCCAATGATACTTGATGCGAAAAGGAAACTTCAAGTGCAAGAGGGCATAGAACCAAAAGCACACTTTGAACAAAAATTTACAATGGTGTTGGAGAGATTCCTCATAGATATGGGTTCATACTTGAGGCATTGTGTGTTTCACTCCATGGGCAGGTGGATTGATATATCTAAGAGGCAATACAAAATTTTGGTTTTAATCGTTATAGGTGAGCACATGCTAAAGGACTGGAGTTTTGGGAGCTATTTCTTCCATTGAAGTCAAGTTGAATTGCCATGGTAGCAGTGAAAAGTCTGAGAAGTAGTTTACTATCTTGTTGTTCAAAATTGAAAATAATAAATTCTTCAGTTTCTTCATCCTTGCTTGGAGCTGATTGAGAAATGCTATCTAAATTTGCTATCTGTAACCAGAAATGAGAAGATTTTTTTTTTCTTTACTTAAACTTCAAAAGTTCTTCTATATTATAAAGAAGACATTTTACGAGGTCAAGAAATTTTGTTCATACTTATGTTGGAGTTATTAATATTTGGCTCTTTATTTCTCTATTTCATGCTTTGCAATTATATCTATATTTCAATGTTATTTACCAAATTGAAACTTACATGCATGGTTCATTATGATACACGATATACTAAAATTTAATTTTGACACTCTTCTGTTTCACGAGTTAACAACCTTGGTTATGATATCATTTGATACAAAGTACATACAGAATCTAAATTTTTGTTGCACCATTCCCTTTGGGAATTGCACTGGGAAGCAGTTACAAGATTCTCCAGTTCTCGTTTGTTTGCCATTTACTAAATGCATTGTGCATTGAGTAGAAAACTTTTGGGCAAAAATGGTGAACGTCTTTGTCTATTATTGACCATGGAATGAGAAGAGCTAATTTCATAAAATTGTTATGAACTTATGATATCATTTAACGGAAGCACATGCTTTTAGATAAACATGGGTTCCTTCTCTAAACCAATTAGCAATGAGGGGAGTAATTCATCTTTCCAATGTGGAATCCTCAACATGCCCCTCAAGATGGGACCTCTTTGGATTTGCCACTCTTGAATCCGATCCCAATTTGTTTTTAGACTGAATATTCATTAGAGCTTTATAGGCTCTGATACCATGTTAGATACATATGGAGTTTTATCTCAAAATCCATTGACAATGAGAGACGTAATCCATTTATTTTATAAAGATTGTGTGGTCTCTTCATTTTTCTGATGTGGGATTGACACCATGCCCTCTCAAGACGTACACAAAATCAAGATCAACATGAAGACTGCAGTTGCACCACCCCCTTTGGAAGCTGGTGGGGGAAGCAGCGACAAGTTTCTTCAAGCTCTTGTTTGAACTATGTTTGTTTCAGAGAGTACCCATTGTTTAATATAATGCAATCAATTATTTGCTCGATATGTCTATCCATTCCTGGAAATTCAGGGAACTTATCTGCACTTTTCATTCCTAAACATACATTTATTTGTAGGTGGAATCACTCACTAACCAGGAAGAAGTTGAATTGCGTACAAAGATCGAAGCCCTTGGTCTTGAAGTTACGAAAGTACCCTCGAAGTCCTTAAAGCAGCTTGATGAAGTCAGTCTAGTTATCATTATACATTCATTGCATTTATCTCTGCCCAATTGCCAACACTTTCTTGAAGAGATTGATTTTTATGTCTAATTTTTTGCGTTCTACTCAGTTGGAAATTGCCAAGGAGTTGGATAAGCTATCTGAAAAGCTAGATGATGTGGATGAAATGATATCTTCAGCAATGGCTGCAGACCCACAGGTGCAGTCTCTGTTGAGCGATACTGCTGATATTTGGATGCCTGTGATAACTGCTTCCGCTGATGAACGACGAAAATTCACAGCTTCTGTTGGAGAAAATTCAGAAACAGAAGAGAATTGTGGCAGTTAGATATATATATTTAATTTTTTGCTTATTTATTTAAGGAATAAGTATAGTAATTTCATTGCTATATCACAATTTTGTTATATTTGACAAAGAATATGTCTTTACGCCAGCATTTACATTGGTTGGAATGTACTGTTTCCACTGGATAATTTATTGTGCCATCTTGTCTGTAGTAATCCTTCATAATTCTCTAGAGATTGAAGTTGCGAAGCCTTTTTATTGACGTAAAGTAACATCAAGTATGCTAATTATTGTATTTATCTTTTTTTTTTTATTAATTTTTTGCTTGAATTAAATTATGTTTACAGGGTCTAAAATAAGTTTTTGATACTTTGCACCCAAAACTTTAATATCTAACATTCTCTCCAAAACTTGTTTCTTCATGAACTTGACGCCAAGCTTCTTCTTCAGATGTTGAAAGGCATCCGACTTAAATGCTTTTGTAAAAATGTTGATACAAAATCAAATATAGTGAATAGTTGAAGTCGCATTTGAACTTTTGAACTTGACAAAATCTTCAAAATCACTTCCAAACGATTGATAATCCTACACAAGAAAGCAAAATACAAGAAAGCAAAATACTTGAGATTTTACGAAATTATCGACTTCGTACATTCTATTCCCGAGACGGGTCACCTAAGGAGGCTTGACTTGGACATTTTAATAGATGGGTTAGTCTACACAATAAGTTAAGTCCATTTAATTATAGTTTATGGAGTCACTGCCTGTGAATAATTCCTTCCTCACAATTAAACATAGTTGAAGGCAGAAGCAAGGCATAAACGAGATGAAAATAAAAACTATTCATTAGAAGTAAGCTAAAAAAACTAGCTAATAAGTGAGTTGTGTGATAGGAATATAACCACACGGGTTTAAGCTTCTAAGGCAACATGAATTATGCCAATAATGGCATACTACTTCGTTGAGATCAACTTGACAACTAGACCTATAAGTGAAGTGGCAGCAGAACTGAGCATCCAGAGTAGGAGGGAAAAGACAAAAATTCCAGCCAAGATAGTAAGAAATGGAGGACCTTGGGCATCCCTACTTGCTTTACTCGAACCATTTTCCTCCTTGATGGAGTTTCTGTCTGAGGAATTTGAGGCTGTTATAGAAAAAGATCTTTGCCTCAACTCCAATCCTTTGGTGTTCCTGTAGCTGCATAAAAGGAATCACGCAAGCACTAATCTGAGTAGCAATATTGTGAAAACAAATATCAGTCATCTCAGGCTCATTGTGTCTAGAATTTAGATTTGTAGATCAAGCGAAAAAGCGAAAACCTAAACGAAGAACCAAGGACAATGAAGATGGAACCAGGAATGATAGGAACCTGTATTTTCCACTTCAGTACTTCCAGAGGATTTTAAAGAGGAAACTCCATATCATTGAAAAGACAGAATCCCCTTGGCTTGTAAGAATTTAGAGACGCTGATGGGTTTGTTTTTGTGAGATCCCACATCGGTTGGAGAGGAGAATGAAACATCCCTTATAAGGGTGTGGAAACCTCTCCCTAACTGATGCGTTCTAAAAATTATGAGGTTGATGGCGATACGTAATGAGCCAAAACGGACAATATCTATTAGTGGTGGGATTTGGCTATTACAAATGGTATCAAAGCCAGACACCGAGCGATGTGTCAGCAAGGACGCTAAACCCCCAAGGGGGGTGGATTGTGAGATCCCACATCGGTTGGAGAGGAGTACGAAACATTCCTTATAAGAGTGTGGAAACCTCTCCCTAATAGACGCGTTTTAAAAACAGTGAGACTAACGACGATACGCAACGGACCAAAGCGGACAATAGCTGCTAGGGCTGTTACAGACTCATTTCACTTCATTTTTCAGTCAACTGACTACTTGAGAAGACAATTGGATTTAGTTAATCGTTTCAAGATTTTAACACTTTTTGTGGATCAACAAGAGGATACTTTGTGCATCCAACAAGAAGTTGGACTAGCAGCTCAGTTGACGGATTCTGGTCTGCTATTTCCTGCCCCTTTGCTTTAGCTGTGGTTAACCCAAAAAAATCCAAATTCTTTTTCAAGATACCATATAGGCCATTTCAGGACAATCATTTCCCGAACATATTAATTATAACAACTTCCCTATCAAAGAAGAGCTTTCAGGAAGAACTAATAAGACTTCCCTAGTCTTATCCGGAAACCAAAAATTAATGGACAAAATTCTATACATGCTTGTTTAATGACCAAATGAGTATCAAATCAAAGATTCATCCCATTAGATGTCGAACAAGATCAGAAAAATAAAGCCTCAATCCTAATACTAGTATAAGCTCTTTTTCGCTACTTGCCAAAACAAAACCAACCAGGATTTAGTATAAGCTGTTTGCTTTAGTAGCCGAAACCAATTAGGAATCAGCAAGGCAGCAGCTATCGTCCAATACCATTATCAACACAGAAATGCAATAGGATTCTGCAAACATGCTCAATTCAACACATTACGATCCGCATATCCTATGTGATTCTAAACGTTGAATGCGAGGGATCGAAGAAAACTGCTCAAGTAAGAATCAAATTAAAGGTGCGTCACATATAAACTTATAATATAAAAATTCTGAAAAACAATACCTAATACCAGTAGAAGCACTTGGCGTTAGCAGCCAAAAGCAATTAGGAATTAGCAACTACCTGCTAAAATGGAAAAATTCCATTTCCAACAAAAGAATCAAAGTCGATCCACTCTACAGAATTAATTATCAGATGAACTTCATTGCTAACGAGCTCACTAGTCACATTCCAGCATATATAGAAATCCCGATATCTCCTGAGAGATCAATTAAATTGAATGCGAGGAATCGAACAACGATGGATACCTGAAAGAGGGAATTGGAAAGGCATTGGAGTGATATTGAATGCCGGCGGTGGAGGAGGGAAGAACAGCTCCGTGAATCAAACTTGGGCGAGAAGTGAGATTCAGTCGAGACGGCGGCGCAGCGAAAATGGAAGCCATTCACCTTCACTCGTATTACAAGGACTTTCGAACTTCGGAAGAGAAGCGAGCTCACAAGAAACCGTGGGCGGAGAATGGATGGTGCTTAATCTATTCGTAATCCACGTGTCACTTTGTTGACGCGGCTACTTCTTAATAATTATATAATATCCGAAAATCTTTATAAATTTAATATATTTTTATAATTTATATCTCATTCATCTAAAAACATATAAACTCATGTTAATGGTAGCGACCTTATCAAACTATTTATCGGGACATTTACAAGGAAACTTTATGGTCCTATACGATTTCTCGAGACATTTACAAGGAAACTTTATGGTCCTACACAATTTCTCGAGAATTTTCAAGAAAACTTTATAGTCCTATACTAATCCACTTAAATGAACTTTTAAAATTGGCGAGAAGTCTAATAGGTCTCTAAACATTTAAATTTGTATCTATTTAGTCTTTGAACTTTAAAAATTACCTGTTTTATCCAACAGGTCCTTAAATGTTCACTTAAAATTTTCATTTTGTGTTAAACCTTCACACATACAATATTTTCTAAAATTCATGAGCATATTAGATACAAATTGAAATTTCATGATTCAATTTGATATTTAAAAATATCAGGTAATTCTTAAAATTGTCGAATATGTTAAGAACCTATTAGATATAAAATTGAAAGTTGTGGACTTATTAGACATTTTTTAGCTTATGGACCTTTTAAACATAAGATTCGATGTTTGATGACTCATTAGACACTTTTTAAAGTTCATAAACCTCTTAACAACAAAATTAAAGGTTCAAGAACTAAACTTGTAATTTAATCGATAATATATCATACTATTTCTCATTCGGTGTACAGCCATATTAGTTCTAGAAAATGTTCCAGAGTTAAAAAAAATACAGAGATGCAGTAATCACACATGTTAGAATATAATTTATAATTTACTCTTTTTATAAAACGTTGTTAATCTTTCATGCAAAGTTATAGACTTTGATACTGAAAAATGCATGTATACTTCAAAGTAATCAAACCCTTTTATTTATGGCTCCCACCATTTCCTCTCCTGAATATTGTACTTCTAATGACTACTTAATGAGGCCGAACGAATAAAAATTTGCCAGAAAACCCAGCAAGTTTAAAACACAAGTGATTCTAAAATCTACTAATCCCCGAAAGTAGTTCCAGATGATCCTGCATCTGTGTGGTTAACCATGCTTGAGTAATTATTACAAATGAGAAGAGATCTCTCACCCTGGATCAATTTGTGAAGGCTGAATGAACGTTTTTTAGTCAGCCATTTTAAATCAAGCTGCTTTTTTGCAGTAGTCCTCGAGCCATTTCAACGTCACGCTCTTCGGCCTCTCGAGTGGCAATCCCAGAGCTCGGTCCCATATTAACTGAACCCACAAAATAGAATACAGTAAATATCAAAGAGTTGGGTAAAATCAAGAAGAATTGAAAATGAATGTTGAAGTAAACAAACCTGAGAGCAAATTCCAAGACTCCTTGAAACGCCAAAGAGAACAGTGAAGTACCTGCGCATAGTTAAGAAGGAAAGTTTTTAGTTATCGATTAGTTAAAACTTGAATGCGTACTATTGAACCACAATCTACCTTGCTTCAGTCAAACCAAAGTAGTTCAACAGCACTCCACTATGAGCATCAACGTTTGGCCATGGGTTTTTAACCTGCAAACGAGGAAAATGTCACAAGAAGAGACAACAATGTAAGATTCTTGGGTGCTCACCACGAGTATCAACAATTCAGAGGATAGTTTTTGCAGTCTCACTCCCCTCCCCCCTCAAAGTCAAACTAACCTATCCTGCACCTCATAACATGGCAATGTAAATGCAGGTTTTCGTGTCTTTTTTTTTTTTTGTAATGTTAATATGCCCATAACATAAAAAATGAGTTCATATATGCTAGTAGAAATTATTAGTACGGAATATGAGGAGGCATGCACAACTGAGCTAGTAAGACAGAGAGAGGCTTATCATTTGCCTTGCCAAGTTCTGTCAGGATGGGTGGCACAACTTCGTAGAGCTTGGATACCTGCAAATGCCCGTGCTAGGTTATCGAGTGAAGGATTTACAGATTAATTAAATAAAAAGAGATCTATACAGGTTAAAATATATGTTAATTTAAGTCTTCAATCAGGGATAGGTGATAACCAGCTGAAAAAGAGGATCGTCAGGCAAATGCTTCAAGGCGAACTCTCTCTGACAAGTATATCTTGGATCTGTTTTACGCAGAACTCCATGACCAAATCCTGGAACAACCTACAATTTCAAAAGAACGATAAGGAATTGATGAAAGTTCCTTGAACGAATATGCAACCTTAAATTTGAAAAGGAATTGCGTAAAAAAGACATCTCCTCTTCCTATAGTAGACAAGAACCAAAGTGTTTATGAAAATGAGAAAAAATGTCTCCCAGATAAACAAACCACTATGACGGAAATGCTTGAAGGAAAATTTTCTCCAACAGTGGCAAACTAAGAAGGGAGGATTAATGCATTTTCCAACTTCAAAAAAAAAAAAAAAAAAAAAAAAAAAAAAAAAAAAAAAAAANATTCCTATAATAAAGACCTGAAGAGAGACAAACAGTTGTTATTATACAACAGAAGTACAGTTACCAAATTAGACAAATGATACCATCTTTTTATAAGCGAAGCTGAAGGTAAATTAAGTATGAGCTCCATGCCTGACCTTTTTAGCCAGAGTGAAAATAAAGAATGAATTTAAGTTGATACCTTGCCACTGTTTAGTGTTTTCCAAACATAGTCTTTCAACTGCTCCTTAGTTATGTTCTCTCCACATTCATCCACAACAGATTTGATCCAAAGCAAAACTTCCTGCAAGCAGTGTAAATTGAGCAACAAAATTGGCAACCTTTACATGTTGATTAAGATGCATAGGGAAAAACATTTGCTATGCATTCATGCCATAAAGCCGATTAATATTAGTTAAGGTTAACACTAAAAAATTACTTGATTTCAAATCTACGGATAAAAACAGAAGAAATAAGTTCCATCGCTCAAAAGATACGTAGCAGAAGCAAAAAAAAATTGTGAAGAATGTTCATAAGGTACAATCAGACTATCAAATATGCTTATGAAGAATAAACCCAAAGAATCTTCTCAATACCTGTTGCTTATCTACTGATATTTTTTCCCCCAAGATAAATTGAAGGTAGTAAATGGCTCGAGGGGGGAAAAGTAGTAAGAATTAAGTCCGTCACTATAATGAGAGTGTTACAGATAATAATTATATACTCTACTAAAGTTCAGTACAAAATGGAGGGGAAGAAAGAGTAGCTATTAGAAAACAATCTACCCCGCACCTGATTTGCCAAACCATGTAATGGCCCAGCCAGACCATTTAGAGCAGCAGCAAATGAAAGATAAGGATCTGAAAGTGCACTAGCAACCTGCATAAAAGTTTTAAATACCTCAGAATGACATGGGCATGAATGTTGATGTGCAGAAACATTAAACTGGCTACCGCTTGAAAAGGCCATGTTTCAATAATTATGCAACAGAAGTGTAGATTATATAAGATGCAATAAAATACAAAAGAGAAAAAAAAACACGATTCAATAAAACTTGAGAAACGAGATAACTTACAAGGTGGCCAGTGTGAGCACTAACATTCCCACCTTCATGATCACTGCAGGTCATTTTTACATATATTAGATCTTATTTGATTATTCTTCTCTCTTCCTTACTATTTTACGATATGATATGTTGAAATTTAAATGGTCTAAATCATATGGAGTGGAATAACATATCCAGTACCTATGAATAGTAACATAGAGCCTCATGAGTTCTTGCATTTGGGGACTGTCAAATCCTAACATATGTGAAAAATTCCCACCATAATCCAGAGAGTCATCTTTTGGAATTATGTGGCCATCCTTGTATATCCTTCATAAATGTTTAGAAAGAAATCCAAATTAATCCAACAAGGTAACAAGGAGGAGAAAGTGCGAGAAGGTGCCAGAACATTTTTAAATATGCAAGGGTTATCCTGATGACGCTGATTGAAAAGGAGATATTTCCACATGGGAATAGAATTAGTTGAAATACAATAGACAAGCATATCAATATAGAAAGTAATCTACCAACCTGCGGTAGACATAAGAAGCTACCAAAGGTACTCGAGCAATCAAATTCAGAGAATCTTCATATGTTGGTTCCCAGTACCTAAAAATGAATAGTTTTCAGTACTAGAGTAATAGGACGCGTGAATCTTGAATGCATGAACTTACTTTGATTTATGAATTCCTTTCTCATAGGCCTTCTGGAATTCACTCTGAACCTGAAATGAAGTACATGTAGACACCTTAAAGGACATCTAAAAACAATACGCCTAGATAATTACATAACTACTAGAATGGAAATAGTTACGTTTCCAACAAACTAAAACTCAGCAGTGCA
Organism: Cucurbita pepo subsp. pepo; assembly: GCF_002806865.2. Classification (NCBI taxonomy): domain Eukaryota; kingdom Viridiplantae; phylum Streptophyta; class Magnoliopsida; order Cucurbitales; family Cucurbitaceae; genus Cucurbita; species Cucurbita pepo. The sequence continues at coordinate 7,197,684 of NC_036649.1, read as the reverse complement.
GGGTTGATAAAATTGAAGCAAAGCATAAAACAATGGGTTTTGATCAAAATAAACAAATTTAAAAAATTTAAGAGATATAATATAAAATCAAAATGATCCTATTATCTCATGCAGAACACTTTCTCGTAAAGTTGAGCAAGAAAACCAAAATCACTTCATCTACGATGTGATAAATAGAGAACTTCATGACTAACCTGAAGACCCATGACACCTGTTGCAAACTGAGTCATCGGATGAGATGTAACAGGAAGAGCATCAATGGCTTTGTATACATAATCTGCAACCAGGAATGATAAAAACCCACCATTTAGGAAAATGTCTTCGTTGGAGGGGAACAGACAGCCACTGGATGTCCTAAATTAACCATATATGCTTGTCCAACTAACATGATGGATCTCATATACAACTTACAAGGTTCCAGGTGGAAAATGAAACACTGGCAATATCTTAATATACTTGTGTAGTAAAAAATGCTGATAAACAAAACAATTACACAATCTGATTTTTATTATCTTGTCAACACCATCAAGTTCTGAACAATTTAATACAGAAGCAAGATGAACCTGGAACAATGGCTCGACTTTGTAACTCCTTGGATAATGCATCTACTTGCTCTTTGTTTGGCACCTGATATATGAAAGAATAAATGATGAAATATTTGTCAGTATAAGCAAAATCTCGCTTACAAGAAGTACTTTATTCTATCAGCTACATGTCTTTACAACACTGATATAAATTCCTATGAGTCAAATGTATACAACAACACAAGCTTTTTGAGCAACTCACCTTTCCTGTGAGAAGAAGCCACAGAAGGCCCTCAGGTAATGGTTCTCCATCAGGCTTCGCAGCTGGTAGCAATTTTTGACATTCAGGAATTGACAAACCCCTAAAGCGAATACCCTATAAAAATAATACTTCAAATCCATTACTTTATCAATACCAGAATTCATCCAATTCAAATAGACCAGAGATGACCATTTATATCGAGCACAGAAACATTACGAACAAACATTCAAGACCAAATCACCTCACTAGGTATTAACCAAAAGGATTGCATACCTCATCGGGATCAAGTAAAGATGTTTCCCACAGTAGCCCCGTCATTCCTCTCATTCCACCAAGTACCTTCACAATGTTAGAAACAAGGCATTTAATTAAAAGATTTGAAGAAAATGCTTGCAGAAATGTTAGTTAGTTTAAGAACTCCCGGGAAGAAAATGTTAGTTAGTTGCATGGATCATGAGATAATAAACTTTGCCACTGATACTGGAGAGCAGCAAAATAGAGACTAGTTATGTAAATATACTTGCCATATCAACAGTGATGTTGCCCAGTTGAACCTTTCCATGTTCTGCTTTGAATTTCTTCAGGCGATCCTATAATTATTAAACATATTAAGACTATATATAAATGAACAATAATATTTCCTGGAAAGTTTGATCAGGCTTGGCATTAAATGCATTGAATCAATTAGTCACACTGTTCTATACTTACGGTAACTTTCGACCAAACTAGAGATAAGGAAAAAAACATCAGTAATGCTTTGATGAATTTTTGTTAAAACAAGCATTCTATTTCAGTGAATTCGTCATAAATCAACTGAGACTTCAACGTAAAACTTCAAAGAATAAGAATTGAAGCACTTGGCTTTCACATTTATCTTAGGGGTGCATAAATGATACTGTTAGGATAAACAAACCTGCTGCTCTGGAATCAATTCCCTCAAATGAGATTGTAGGTCCTGCATGACAGATATAACTTCATAAGCGAAATCACTCATTGGATTGAAATAATTATTCAATTTGCCAGTTAACTAACTACACCGTGCATCAGGATATCTCCAAACAGTTAACTAGTAATTGAAGTAGTCAGAGTAACAAATATTGTATTTGATTTGTTGGATGCAGGCAACCCGATTGCATTGCAACAGAAAATATGTCATCAACAATTGAAAACATGCACGGAGACTTAATGGCTACACTTTCCGGAAATCTGGGAATTGCAGCCGTTACAGTCTGATTTAAGCAATTCATAACTGTAAGATCTATCTTAAAGTTAAGTCTCAAGACTTAAAACGTGGCCTAACCAATAAAGGTTCACGGGAATTTATTAACGTGAGTATAGAGTATTACAAGATCGGATGAGCTCTGCATTTGAAGCCATCTAACGGAGTTGCTCAGATTAGACTGCTGTCCCTGAAACATCCCAGATATTTACAGATTGTTTGTTAAAGGCTTTACCAACAAAATAACTAACAATTACCAAAAACAGGGAAGAACTCAAAACAATACACTCACAACACGCGACCGTAGCTTGGAAAGAGCCGTCAAACTCCTGAAGAACGCCATGACTCTCAAACTTCCCTACCTGCATAATGCATATAACAAAACTTGCTAAATACAAAGATCACAGACCTTGATAAAACAGCAATAACAAGCAAAATACTGTATATACACAGTCATAAACGATAAAACAGGAAAATCAGAACGGAAATCCAGCAAGATACGAATATAGAAGATGAACGACCAGCCTTGCACTTTTTATCATCTAAAAGGGAAAGCAAAGGAAGAAATCAAACAGGAATCAACTGCAGGGAAATGGAACGTACAGGAAAGTCAGAGCAACGAGAGAAAGCTGCGACGCTGCACGCAGATCGATCTGTATCAATGATGATTCCGAAACTGAAAACTGAGGAGCCTTCGCGATTCTTTATTCCCAGAGGAAATCAAATGAGAAATAAAGAAATGAAAATTCTTTGATTGCTTTTAACTTGTACGTTCGCGTGCAGTGGTTGAAGATACCGTGAAAGCATACCGAAAATACCCTCGACATCTGGCGGCGAAATGAGAATGATTACAAAAGTCCGTTAAATATAGGGGCAAAACCGTTAATTGAGCTAAATATGAGGGGTATAGTAGGAATGTAAAATAAAAAAGCGCTATATTCAACGCGCGGCCGCGAGTTGGCGGCGACTCTTTGGAGATCTCAAATTTGGTATTAACTCTTGATGTCTGACCAAAACACCCTCTCATTTTCCGGCCTCTCTAATATTTTCTCAATTTAATTTATAATTTTTTAATATTATAAATTTAGTTTTCTTTTTAACTTAAATATTTTTTAAAATATATAAATTTTATAAAATTTAAAGTATAAAACAATGTCAAACCTTAATAAGTCATATTTTAAAAAATATATATATATATAATTTATACATCAAACACGCTAACAAAAACTTGTTGGTAAATTAATAAATAAATAATTCGCTTGTGTTTTAATTCATGAATATTTGACTTAATAAAAATAAAATATTTAGTAATAATTAAATTTATAAAATTAATGAACAATAAAGTTGTTAGAATTAATTAAAAAAAAAACTAAATATTATTTATTTATATAAATTCGAATAACGACAAAACAACGCAAAAAAACGTACAGATTGAGAATTCGCACCGATTGAGAATTGGCAGAGATGTAAAAAAGAAAAGGTGAGGAAAGAGAGATAATTGATGTATGTGTGAAGCCGACTGCAAGTCAAAACCACCAAACTTCATATTCTCCGGATTGGATAATCCAAGCAGCAAAAAAATCTGACCCTTCACTTCGCCGAAAGGCCGAAAGAATCGAGCAGGAATGAGCGGTTGATCAGGTCGGATTCCGTCTTCCTTCTCAGGCTCTGTTTGCGGAGCTTCCGGATTCAATTGAATCATCATCGTCTTCTTCAACCTCGTTAATCGGAAGAATAGTGTTATCGGTTTCATTTTTCCTGCTTTATTGGCTATTCTATTCGTTTTCATTTCAAACGAAGTTGTTGTGATGATGGCTTTGGCGACGAAGATGAGAAGAAATGCATGCATCGTCACCAATTGTCTTGTGGCGTCTGGAAAATTAAATTTCCTATCGGTTTGTGCTTTCCGTTTCCATTAATTCGCTGCCTCGTGTTTTTGTGTCTGATAAATTAGTTTTTGGATACTGAAATTTTGATGATAATCGTGATTCCGTTTCCATTAATTTGCCTCGATTATTCCGCCTCTCTCGTGACGTCTCTTTTAGTTTCGGTTCTTTGTTTTCCCCTCTTTTTAAATATTTTTGTAGTGGATTGTATTTCGGGAATAACGACAAATAATTACTGATGAAATTTAGAGGTTTAAAATTTTATGAGCATTGCATATGCAACAGTAGAAATCTCGTTGAGATCTTCTCATTATCTTTGATTGTTTCTTCTCATTTGAATTTTGAGTACTGCTATATGGAGTTCTTATATATCTCTTATTTAAAATAGGTGGGCTCTGAAAACGCATCTTACTCCATGATCAGAAAAGTTAATGGTTTTACAACATTCGGGGAACAACTGGATGCTTCGAGGATGTATGCTACGTCTTGTGCTAAGTTGTCGGATGAAATCCAGAAAGAAACCTCCAACTCTAATATGTTGGTTGATTCATTTGGGAGGATGCACACTTACTTGAGGATATCATTGACAGAACGCTGCAACTTGAGATGTCAGTACTGTATGCCTGCGGAAGGTGTAGACCTGACTTCCAGCTCCAAACTTCTTACTCGAAACGAAATTATTCGATTGGCTAATCTTTTTGTAAGCTCTGGTGTCAATAAAATTCGCTTGACTGGTGGGGAGCCTACCATTAGGAAAGATATTGAGGATATATGTTTAGAGCTGTCTAATTTAAAAGGTTTGAAGACACTGGCTATGACCACGAATGGAATTGTGCTTGCCAGAAAACTCCCGAAGCTGAAAGAATGTGGGCTTACTGCTATTAATATTAGTTTGGATACTTTGGTTCCAGCAAAGTTTGAATTCATGACCCGACGCAAGGGGCATGAAAAGGTCATGGAATCTATCAATGCTGCGATAGACCTTGGTTACAATCCTGTTAAAGTATGTATTATACCTTGGTAGAAGAAAACTATCCCTTTTGGACTGTTGTTATTTTTCTCATTTTCCTATTTCTCTATCAACTCTTCGTTGTCTTTGGCAGTCTTTGGCAATTCATTTTCTGGTTGATTCTTGGTATACAGACATAGAATGTTATTATTCATTTATCATACCTGGCACATATTCTTACAAGGATTTTTCTTTTACTCTATTATTCTCAGGTGAATTGTGTTATAATGCGTGGTTTCAATGATGATGAGATTTGCAATTTTGTTGAGCTGACTCGTAATAAACCAATTAATATTCGGTTCATTGAGTTTATGCCCTTTGATGGAAATGTTTGGAATGTAAAGAAATTGGTACCCTACTCAGAAATTTTGCAAACAGTGGTAAGGTAGAATCCTTACAGGCAATCAATCTAAAAGATTTTAGATTTTCGCTAGTGGTCTTTCTATATGCTAATTCCTTATATATTGCTGAACAGGATAAACACTTTACAGGCCTGACACGACTTGGGGATCATCCCACAGAGACAGCGAAGAACTTCAGAATAGATGGGCACCTGGGTACAGTTTCTTTTATCACGTCGATGACTGAGCATTTTTGTGCTGGTTGCAATAGATTGCGACTTTTAGCAGATGGAAACTTTAAAGTCTGCTTATTTGGTCCGTCAGAGGTAAATCTTCTTCTAGTCTATTGTTGCATTCATCTTAGAATGAGAGTATGGAAACAGATTTTGTTGGAGTGTAAATCCAGTGAAACCTCCTTGGGAAACTTTTTTAATTCGTTGATATTTCAAGGTCATAGATTTTAAATTTCTTTTCAAAAGATGCTTTTGATTGGTTTATTATTGACTAACATCTGGGTCCTAGGCCTTATAATGTTCATGACAATGGAGTAGATGTAGAACATTAATTGGATATGTGGTGAGCCTATGTGGCACTAGGTGTTAACGAAGACTTCATTTAGTCTTTAAGTGATTCTCAGTGGTACCTGGTCTTTCTTGTCGGCCTCTTGAAGTAAGGGTCATACGGGTATACTCATGTATTCTAAATCTTGATCCTTAGTTATATTTAGATGGACTTATTTTGTCTTGTAATAGCCAGTATTTTTCGAGAGGACGTCCTTCTTGACTGGGGGGAATGTAATATTGTCAGATGTAGGGAGTGCATAATATTAGACACACTTGTGGTTAAGCACCTTAAATTTTTAGTAGATATGCCTCCAAGGTGATGTGGTAGTTCTGCTCTATAACCTGGTCATTAATGAAGGGCTGAGAGATTTTTATGTACATGGATAAGAATAATCCCCATAGGTGACGTAGTTTTTGTTGACCGAGTTAAGTTTCATATTTATATGTTGTTATAGTAGCCAAATGGCTAAAGGTCTTCAGTTGTATGCCTGCAACCATAGCCTTCGCCCCCTCCCTCCATATGTTCAGCTAACCTCGTTTTCAACAATGTGTTGTGCACAGTTGAGTTTAATGGCCTTTACTTTTAGATTTATTTCTTACTTAAATTGTGCCATTTGCTGCTTGACCTTCATTTGCGTAGTTTTTCGCATGGATCAAGCTATTATGTGATTGACTGATAGGCATAGATTCCTTGTAGAAGACCCCATCATGTACTTTGTGCGATTTATTGATTCTTGAAGTCAAGTAACTAGGGATTATTAGTTCATCGTTTTACTGGTTCTCAGTGGAAGCATAAAAATTCTAATCCTCCCATTAATTTATTAGGGGTTATTAATTTCAGGTTAGCTTGAGAGACCCACTTCGTCATGGTGCTGATGATAATGGGCTTAGGGAAATAATTGGTGCAGCGGTACTTAACTTTATTTTCTCAAGATGCCTTAAACTTCTTATTCCTAACAGTTATTTGATTCGAAGCATCAACTTATATACATATTTCCATATTTCGGAATACGCGTTTATTTGGGTACTGCACGTAATTTTACTCCTGTACCTCAGGTAAGAAGAAAGAAATCTTCACATGCTGGAATGTTTGACATTGCAAAGACTGCAAATAGACCTATGATACACATTGGTGGATAATCTAAACTTGGTAATTCCTTTGCCAATGCATCTCTCCCTTTCCAAACATGCCCTAAAGATAAACGCACATCTCTTGCAAACCTAAACTGTTCAATCTTCTTTGTTAAGGATTCTAGATGTGTCTGTTTCAGGTCCCATTTCTGTCCAACTAGCTTGACTAGAGTAGAGCCCTGTTGGTATACATGGATACCGTCGAGATCAAAGTCAAAACTGTAGTGCTAATATGAAGAAGCCTGGTAAGTGAAAAACCATAAAAAGGCATACACTACACTAGTTAGTATTGTAAAAGATATGTCTGGCTGATTCATGTGCAACTTTGGTTGGTAACATTATGATGCCAGTTGTAATTTAAATGCTAATATAGAGTGGTTAGTGTTGTTTATTTTGCATCTTAACTTTAGAAGACGTCGCTCATCAAATCAAATAGAAAACCATGCATTTGGGTAACCTCCCGTTTATACATCAGAATAGTTCATCCTTTTGTGCGTCCTATAAAATTCAATATGTTTGCATATATTGTTTTTTATTGGTTAAATGGCTCGGGTCTACTGCATTTAATCGTTGAATTTTAATCATACAAGTAGGTGATTTGAGTTGTCTCTTTACTTCTATATGCATAATTGTTTGATGGTTGAAAGTCTTGGACCAATTTAGAATGACTTTTTAAGAGCTTTAACGTATGCGTATTATATATGTATACGTGTGTTACTGTTGTCGTCGTTTTATTTTATTTTTTTACTTTGAAATACCTTTTAAGCTCTTAGAAGACATTCCTTCAAATTAGTTTCATTTGAGGATGGTTGAATTTGTGGTAAATTCGAAATTATCAAACATGGTTAGGAACTTCTAACATTTAACACTTTAAAAATGGAACAATTATGCATAAATATTCACAAAATTTAAAGAATGGAACACCAAATGATAAATAATAGAAGAAACCCGTCGGCCAGCTTCATTTAAGAACTGCCTTCATCAAACATGGTTCCACATTCCCCACGACTTTCGTCTGGGTCGCCGGTGCCGGAGGGGAAATCGGAGAGAGCTGCCATAATCCGACGAATAGTCAGAGATCGGACCTGTCTGAAACTAAGAGACCTCTTCGTGTTCTTAGAGAAGACATGGGAAGATTTAGAGAGAATTAGATAAACCAGAATCTGCACAAGGAGGAACACGGCTGCAGTCTCAGCCATTCCTTCCAAATGCCTAATCTCCATCATCATCAGAAATCGAAGGCGAAAGCAATGGAGTGAACTGGAATGACATGGGAAGAAGAAGAAGAAGAAGGCGTATATAAACTAATTCGGTGAATTAGGAATTGGAAAAGCGTGGAGGTTTTGTTTATTTAAGAACTTCAAACTTACTTTGACTTGCTGCTTAAGCTAGAGCGTAGGATAGGCGGTGGAGCCGTGGAAGTTTCGACCTCCTTGTAGCTCTCTGTACCTTTTTTGTGTCCATATTGAAGTCTCAACCAATTTCCTCCAATTTTGCTTGAAATGATTTTGAAACTTCTTTAATAATTCAAAACTAGGATGCCATTTCATAGGGAAAGTCTAATCTAATAATCCAATTAGCCTTTTTCACCACTCTCGAGGTGAACACGACTCCCTTTCTCGAGTCTTAACCTCCCAAGACCACGTCCTCAATGCTCGAGGTCAAGTTCTTGTTGACATTAGTATTATTGGGTTCTATAGAAGATAGGACAAACAATTTTCAACTCATCTTTCTTTCGACTCTAATTCTTTCTCTTGATGCCACTGGTGCAAGAGACGAACTCCTCGAGTTACCTTAAAAGGGTAAAAATGGGGTTTTGATCTATTAAACGAGTTCTCTGAGATAAGGTTGGAAAGTAGGAGTCCCCTGTTGATAGTATTCCATCACAAAATTAAGAGTATTCAATTGTTTTCAAATTTAAGATTTTGACAAGTATTTAAGTAGTAATAAACATTCTGAGTGAGTGGGTAGACACAAAATTAGAATCAAAAGCTAAAAAATCAATTTTTTAAAACTTGAAAGTGAAAGCTTGAAAACAAAGCTTGTAATTTAATGGGTAAGTTTGAAGCAATATTGTGGGGTGGTAAAAGAATTTGTGGCACAGCGATTATGATCTTACAGGCACTTTTAGTAATATATTAGCTATAAGAAAAGACTTTCCTGGTTTAAAAGTTTCAGCAGTTCATCTCTCTCTCTGCTATCTTTTTCTGAAAGATTCCGATTTAAAAGGTAAAAGAGAGATAGATTTAAGAGCAAAGAGTGAAAAGGAAGGAGGGAGGAGGAAGAGGACGATGAAAGTGACTGTGAATAGACGTACCAAAGTCAGGATTTGGTTGCTTCCTTCCCAATGCAATGTCTATGTGGAACGGCGTCACCCCTTTTACTCTCTCTTTCCCCCCCACCCCACATCGCATATTCCTTCGCACATTACACAAATGGTGGGCGGGTCCAAGTTGAAGCCTGTCCCTCAACAGTTGACGCTTCCAAGCAAACTGGAATTTTGTTTTTCTCTACCAACTAAATATTCCTCATGGAATATTAATATTCACCCTCGATTCAGGTAGAAACCTTCCCCACCATGGCTCGACCTCTCGGGAATTCGGTCACATTTTATTCATTCACATGGGTGAAAACTTGCCATTTGTATGGCGACACCGGATTTTCTCGCTAAGTCATGTTGCTTGACGAGACCCAAGAGGCAAACCATTTTGATTTGGAGGGAAACCCAATTACTACCAGTTGGGGTAGGCAAAAACATTGACCCGTGAACTTGCCCAAAAAGTGAGACGAACACCTATGCACCTACTGTCGAAATACTACTTTCCAAGCCGAATCATACTAAATATCTACGAAATACGACAGATTCGAAAGCGGCTAAATCAGTCATAACGTAGATTAAAAGCTATCTTATGAATAGAAGAAAAGAAAAAAAAAAAAAAACGACAAAATCCGAGGGAAATGAAGCAAAGAGTGACTACCTAACTAAAATTACAATATGAGTTGCCTTGACAATCAAATACAATATGATCAAGACGTTATTTAACGAGTATATAATTAAAGTACAAGCAAATGACCCGATCACTCATGAATATAAGGAAAAAATCATTGTACTTTGAGACTCGTTCTATTTTAGTCATCATACTTTCCAACAAGTAATAATTAGCGTACGTCAATCTTATTTCTATCCATGAAGATGAAGACTAATTTTAAGATTTATTACACGAACAAGCTCGAAAGGATCAAAATAGTATTCAAAGTGGTGAGCTTTATAAGAGAGATGGATATAGATGTATATTCATTGACTCAAACCATGACTGAAACAGAGAATGGGGAAACATTGGCAGCTGATAACACTGTAAATAAGGTTCAAGTCTTATTATGCAGAGACATTGTTACCAAAGATGAACAAGAAGAAGAAGAAGAAGAAGCAGAGTCCTTCTCTGTAGCAATTTACACTTCCAATCAATCACCTACTTGTGGTACCTCTCTAAGATTCCTCTAACAAACCATATCCTATTACATTACCTGCAGTCATAAATAAATGACACTACAAATAAGTAAACAGAACACAAACAATGCGGTTTTTTAGAACTTAAGGACAGAACAGATCCTGTTCTTCGAGTAAGCTTGTCATATTTGAGGTTGTTTTTCAGACAGTAGAACCAGAAATCTTACTCTAGCAGTTCATAGGAGCTCAGTAGTTGCATAAAAACGACACGAAAGACGTTATGCAATGCAAGAAAGAGATTCCGGTTATAGTCTGGTAAAGAACGACGAACGTTTTCGTTTTGAAAAGGAATAACAGGTATTTGATCTTTTAGACATGATTTGGAGATGTGCTAAGCCAATACACAATTACTTCAATGCTAAGTTTTGTATATTAAGGTTATCCAGAAGGACTATATAGTTAAGATAAGCCAGAAATATGCTATGATAGTACACATAATCCTATGATAGTACACATAATCCTATGATCATCAAATATAAAGAAGGCATGCCAGAAATATTCTACAAAGTTAAAGCACACCGATCTTACAACTCAAGCCCACCGCTAGCATATATTGTCCTTTTTGAGCTTTCCCTTTCAGGCTTCTCCTCAAGGTTTTGAAAACACGTATGCTAGGGAGAGGTTTCCACATTCTTATAAACAATGCTTCGTTCTCCTCCCCAACCGATACGGGATCTTACAATCCACCCCCTTTCGAGGTCCAGCGTCCTCGCTGACAATTGTTTTCCTCTCCCATTGATGCGGGATCTCACAGCATATTTCCTCCTTGATTTCTGGATTGAAAAGATGTTTTATTATCTCGAGCATCTAAGATTTGTTCATCCAGCTCAAAAAATCTAGTCTTAAGTGCTCAAAACCCCTTTTTCTAGCATTAAAACCCCATTTTTAGGCACTTGGAAAGTCACTCTAGATGGAAATGTTCATCACGGGCTTTGTTAAATGGTTTCAAATTTGCATCTTTTTGCATCATCGCCGCCTATCAGCCAAAGAGCCATCATTAGGAACTAAGAGCTGAAAGCTTGGATCAAGCTTCAATCCTTATCTATGACCAAGATGCTCTAAATGGATGTTTCAAGTAACAAGCCCAACAACAGATATCATAAATCCTGAAAAGGATATCAAACCTACCAGTCAATAAGTTCTAAAGCTCTAAAAACTCAACTCAATCACAAGCCACTCTATCTGTTCTTAATTTAAATCAAATATAAGCTCTGTTCATTCCAAATTCAGTTTAGAAATCCCCCACATCAACATGAACTACAAGAACATGAAGAACAAATAAAGAACAAATAAAGAACAGCAGTAAAAAGGAAGAACACAAACCTCAAATTTGCAGAAACAAAACTCGAAGGAGAAACTCCAATATCCTAAGCTAAGGTGCCAGCATCCTCATTTATTGGTCCATCCATTACCACAAACCCATTTTCATCACCACTGCTATTGACAATTACAATCCCATCATCAGTAGCCACACTAGAAACAGTCTCAACACTGTCAGTCTGTTCCCCATTTCCCATCACAGCAACCCCCAACTGAGTGGGAGATTGAGACGAATCCACTTGAACTCCTTCACTAAAAATAGAACTATGCCTTCTAGCCATATGTTCAAGAGTAGTCCTCAACCCATAACTATCTTCTTGAGGCATCAGGTCCCTAGCCCTCAATAAGGCCATAGTTGCTCCTCTACATCTCACATGATCCGAAGGTTCATCAGAAGGAAGCTTATAGCGGCAAAGAGGGCACGAATCATGATTAGAAAGCCATGGAAGAATGCAATCAGGATGATAGAGATGAGAACAGGGGAGCTGTTTGGCTTCCACCTCAAGAAGGAACTTATCCTTGCAAATAGCACAAATTAGAATTGGGTCTTCCTCGAGCATGGCGGAGGAGACTTTAATCGTGGGAATCGCCATGACAGAGGCTTTGATCGGAGTAAATGGGTTGAAGGGTACAGATGGTGCGAAATCGGAGTCGGATGAATCAGCGAGCTGCTGGAAAAGGCGGAGGAATTGGGGGCTGCTGAGGAGGTAATTGTCATCGGAGGTGGTCGGAAGAGGGTCGACGATGACGAAGGATGACGGATCGGAATCTGGAGGGGAAGAAGAGGAAATGGGGTGGTCGGAAATTGAAGAAGAAGAAGTGGGTATGGTGAAATCCATGTGTTCAAGGAAGTCAGTGAGGCAGTGAGGGCAAAGGAGAGAGGAAGAAGAAGAAGAAGAAGAAGACGAAGAAGACGAAGAAGACGAAGAAGGAGATACCAAAGTGACGCTCATATCGCACTCGTGGCACCAGTAGGTGTGCCGTTCGGCGGCGGCGGCGGTGGCAGCGGAGGCGGAGGACATGGTTTTTACCACACCTGAAGTGACGTACCGCTGAATTTTGGCGTTCCAATCGATCCCGCCCCTAAAAATTGGGTAAAGATAAGAGAGATTTTGGAAATTTGGGTGCGATTTTGAAATTGGGTTTTAGCGCAGTGGTTGTGGTTAGTGGCAGGGCCGCCCCTGTGGGTCCGTCCGCCATTCCCCTTCACTTTATTTGGTAGATTGTAGCTTTCCTCAAATTTTGTTCTCCCCGCCATCGTTCGAATCTCGCTACCCACCATTCTCATTTTCTTTTTCTCCCATCTTTATCCAACACCCCCAATGACATGTACGGACAACATCAACTATAATAAATTAAAATTGAAATAAATATATATATATTTTTTCATGGGATATTTGGATAATTAGGATTCAAACCATTAACCCTCCCAACATGCTTTAATTACCGTTCAACCACTGTAATTACTGTTTTCAATGGCTTCAACTTCATAAATGAATTTTCACCCACATCTTCACATTTGGAGCTTCCTCTAATTGCTCCAATTCCAATTAATTTCTTTTACCAATTACATCTAATCTTAACTTGTTCGGGATTAGAAAAAATATTACTTTTACCGATACTTGAGAGTAGTCAAAAGAATCGAAGCTACTACATGTACCAATAAGGTGCATCTTCCTTCTCGATGAGACGATCATAAAATCTTCAAAGTTAAGCATGCTTAGCTTGGAGTATTCTGAAAATTTTCCGTGCGAACAAGGAAAAAAAATACTAAAAGAGCTCGTGTTAGTCTGTGGGAATAGCCTTCACTCTCATTACTGTAGGTATCTTTTCATTTATTGTTATTTCCGTTTATTATTTTTTCCATATCCTTGTAATTTATTTGATTATAAATAAGATAACTTTCACATCATTTAGGTGTGATAGATTATGCAAACATTCTTATAGGTAACGTGATTATGTCTCAGAGAATATTAGCTCTATCAGGTACCAAATTCGAATTATAAATCTTGATTTGAATCTTGGATATGAAGCGTTATACCATGTGTTGATTTATTGATTTATGTAGTTAACGTTGCACGACTCAATTGGGTATAATGGTATAAATTTGATTCAAAGATGTGTGATTAATCAATGACGAGACGTCTAATTTAAGCTATTAAGATTACTAATCCAATAGATTAAGCAAGTATTAGGGTTTAATAGGGCACTTTGTGGAAAAATAAAAGAAAGAACTTTATTTTAAGCATTGATCTATGCATATGATTATATCTAAATCAGAAAGAAAAATAATAATTACATTAACAATCAACATAAACAAATATTATGCCGACAAGATCCGACACATCCCTACCTAAACTCTTGTTCTTCGAAAAACAGAATCCCAAGAGAATATTCTTCAACGACAACTAGACGATAGATTGGACTTTCCGATATACAATCCAATCACCGGCTCAACAGAGGAAACCACCGTTCTTGGAAGTAAGATTGGTAAGAGATCATGAAAAGAAGAATAACCAACATAAACCCGACTCCCCACGGCGTCCCTCCAGCGCGGTGGAGCGAGTCCTTTTCTGGTAGGGGGACGAGAGGCGGTAGGCGGCCGTTTTCACCATTGGAGAGCCAGTGGACAAGGAGGAGGAGGAGAAGTGGTGAGACGATGAGAAGAAGCTTGAGCTGATCGAAAACGCCTTCGACAGCTGACTCGTAAGTCGAGTGCCAAGAGAAGGCCAAGAACATGAAGAGGATGAGAAAGAAGAAGCAAAGATGAAGGGGAAAAGTGGGTTGAGAGTCGGAATTTGAGGCGGATGAGTCTCCATTGACAGCCATGGCTGACGACTTCGAGAGCTTACAAAAGATTTAGGAAGAAATTGTGTTTGTTTTGGTAGGTGTGGTGTGGAAATTTATGTGGCTACGAGGCTTTATAATACTCGGGAGAACTTGGGATTCCTTACTTTTATCTCTCCATGTAGCCACTCATGCTTGTTCGAGCGACATCGTTACGAATCTCGAGCTATCTATGTGACGAATTATTGAAATATTTTTATCAAACTTTTTAAATATAAAAATCCAAATTAAGAATAAGAAAAAAAAAACAATAAATAATGCATTTTAGACATTAAAATTGGAAAAATTAAACGAGATAATTCCAAAGGATGTGGTGGCTTTGTATGGTCCAGATTCGAGTCAGAAACTAGTTGCCAATAGAAACCCGCCACGTACGACCGACCATGAAGCGACCTAGGCAATCCCGTTTTTACATGTCATTAAAAAAGTAATTATTAAAAAGCAAAAAGTCAGAGCAAAATTGAAAGGCAAAAGAGGAGATGGCAGGTGGAAAACACGATGGCCACGTCATTTTATCACTTACTTTTTTGGGGAAAAAACATTTTAAATTATGTGATTGGAGTAACCCAGTAGAACATTGACACGTGTCTTTTGGAAAAAAAAATTAATGGTGTTAATTAAATTGTGACCCATGACAAAGCTTAGTGTGTAGAATATTCTTTTTAATAATAATAGTAATTTAATTACAAAAGTAATTAGGTAACTTTAATTTCATCCATAAAAAATTAACTCTTTTTTCCTTACTGTTTTTGTATGGGTTTAAAGCCAACTTTTAAATATTTTATTTTTGTTTTTCATTTAATTTAATTCTACTTCAAAATAATATTTATTATCATGTATAATAAAAATGTAAATTTATTATAAAAAAAATGTCGACGCCTAAGCTTTAATCAATGTTCCTTTATTTCGTTTTCCTTTCTCTTCTCTTCGGTCTCATTCAGTCTCGACTGGACATTTCACCTTTATTTCCACGCTTTTATTTATTTATTTATTTATATATATATATTTTTTAATGTTGTTTAGACAAAGAAGACAAGAACACAACAATCGCTGACCAATTGGAGTCATGTGTTGTGTTCGGATTCCTTCATAAAGTTGCTTCACTTCTAACACCAAAATATAAATAAATAATAAAAAAGAAATCCTTAATGCATAAGAATATGAGGTTTCTTACAATAATAATAATAATAATAATAATAATAATAATAATAATAATAATAATAATAATAATAAATAAATAAAGTTATTATTTTTTGACACTTTATAGATTATCTCTAAACTTTTAATGTTACTTTTAAAAATTTAAGAATATTTTTTAAACGTGGAATTAACGGTAAAAATATTTTTAATTTAAAAAAAAAAATTAAAGTATTTTTTAAAAAATAAAAGTATATTAATAAAACTTTTGATAACTCAATGTTTTTAAAACACTTTTGAAAGTTAAAAATAAGATTTTTGAACGTTGTCCATAAGTTTTAAAATGTATTTTTTTTTTTTTTTTAAAGTTTAAATGTATTTTTAGGTTTTTTTTTTTTTTTTTTTTTTTTAAGTTTTAAAATATTATTGAAAGATTTAAAAATTTAGAAATGTTTTTTTAGAGAAGAAAATATAGTATTTTATTAATTAAGCCTAAAATATAAAAATACTTCCTTTTGACCCAACCGTAAAAAATTCAAAATCGAAGTGGATTGGAGCGGGTCGAGAATTGTCTAATGGGCCATGCGGAGCGGATGCTATGAAATTGGGCTCTGTTACGACTACCAGATAACAATTGGGCTTTGTAGATAGATAGCCTTTTGGGCTTCTTGTAATGATAATATGGGCCTTTCTTTGTCGTTAATTGGCCCAAAATTGCATCCCAACCCATGCGCGCTCCCCCACCCCCCAACCTCATTAAGCACGGGCTCGGGACGTCGTAGCGTTGCCTCCCCAACCCATGCTCGCACGCCCCCGCAGCACGAACCTCACTTGCCTCTTTATGAATCGAGAAGAGATTACACGACAATACTACTATACTTTGCTCTAGCTGAAATTACTTAAAAAAAAATTGTGATTTTTTTAAAATGAAATTTTTTTATTTAATTTTAAATATTTAAATATTTTTATTTTTAAAATATACCGACAATTGACTCGTATAAATATTGGATTTGACCATGTATTTTAACATCTTTTTTATATATAAATAATTTAAACATAAATAAGTTAGGTTTAAAATCTATATGTGATATAAAAAGAGAACTCAAACAATAAACTTTATACAATACATATAAACTTACGTATATTATATAGTTTCATATACAATCATTAAGAAATAATGTCTTTAGGGGAAAGATTTTTTTCTAATTGCCATCTTCATCAGCTGGTGTCGATCACCACCACCTTTGATCAAATTTCTCAAAAATTTTCCGACCATTTTTTTCAGCTTCACTCCTTGTAGTCCATCTTCATGTTGTTTCTTCACAATTTGAAGAGCGTTGATCTCTTCCTCACTAAAGTGTTTCCCGAGCGAGTTCCTTTCTCCGTTCCTCTCGTCCGACCCTATTTCCGCTTTCCCTTCCCCATTGATGAGCTGTTTTAAGCTTTTATGGTCGTTGTTCTCGAACCCTTTTGTGCCAAACCTCTCGTATTGATCGTCATTGTTCGATGTTCCCGTTTGAATCTCATCTTGGATTTTGGCTGGCTTTCTTGTTCTCTTTGACATGGAGATATCATAATGGCGTTTATGAGACATGCTCTCACTCTCCCATATGCTTCACAAATGAAATATAAATATATATCAAAGGTTCAATGAGATTGCTTAGGAAACAATGAAGGTGGTGGTTTTTAAAGGCATTTCAAAAAGGTGTAGAGTCGTTTTTGTTTAGATTGTTTGTTGTTTACAAAGAAAAATGGTCACAAATCAGGTGCATTATGGGTTGGTGTAATTTTCATAAGTATTACCAAACATCTTTTCATTCAAATGAAGGAGTAATGATGTTGCCTTTTGCTTGGTTCAAGAGGGTTGTGCTTAATGTCTTCTTTAATTGGGTTTCTTAGATATCTTCTAGTGCTTTACTACCTTGTAGGTTACGAAGGGTAAAAGTTAATTCATAACCAAGATGGATTAAACATGAATTTTTACAAGTTTTGGTTTGTGTGTTCTTCAACGTTGAACGAACTAAGTTCATGACCTATACGATCACTTCGTGAGAAGGTATAGGAGGTCTTTTTAGCGAGAGTTTTTGAGGAGTAGGAGTATTTATATGACCAAATCATAAATGGGTTTGGGTTAAATTTTTGAAAAACTGAGAGTTCATGTCCGTTCATGGATTTGACATTTTTTTAGGGTCAACCCAACCAACTTAAAAACAGGGTTACAACCCAACCCTATCTAAGATTATTATGAAAATTAAGAATATTTGACGTTTGTAACCAATGTAAGTGATGGAGTGCATGAGCTTTACGAGAAATTATTAATGTCATGTTTATTGTGGATAAATACGATTTTTTTAAACTAATTAAAAATATAAGAACCGGACAATCCAATTCAACCCTATTTGAATTGGGTTGTGAATTATATTCGAGCTGATCCAAAAGATTTTCTCAACTCAACCGTATGCACGCCTATCGAGAGAAGGGGAGAGACTAGACAATGAGTAGAAGTCCAAGGTTGTCTACGGAGAACAGATCTAATTATCTCATTTGTGTTGAGGATCGAAATAAGGATGCGTCGGTAGGTATGAACATGAAGAAAAAAGTGATATTTTTCAAATGTTGTGAAAGGGGCCTGTACTTTTTTGAATTTTGCAAAAGGGGGCTCTAGATGTTATGTAATTATATATGAAGTCCTCCTTTGATGGTTTGGTGTGTGACAAGACATTGTAGTCAGAGTAGACTACAAGTAGTGTTCAATGTTTAAAATAAAATTTTAAAAACAAATATGATATTTACAAAGTTTTAAATACAAACTTTATACATTTTAATACAATTTTGTGTAGACTGTTACCCGCTGACGTGGAAATAAGTAAAATGCGTGAAATTTAAAAGATCCCCTAGACCCAGTAGGAGCGTATATTGTCCTCTTTGGGCTTTCCCTTTCGGGCTTCCCCTCAAGGCGTTAAAATGCGTATGCTAGGGGAAGGTTTATACACCCTTATAAATGGTGATTTGTTATCCTCTCCAATCAATGTGGGACATTACATATACTTGGTAAGTAGTTGGTAGTTCATAATTCATTATTAAGATTTATTAACCTTAGTTCGATCGTTTGATGTCTTATTCTCTTTTGAGGGTTCGTCTCAAATATAGACTCTCCCTAGGCTACACTCTATGTTTACTCATTCTATTTTCTTGGATCTGGGTCTTATCTAGACATCTTCCCTTAAAACATTCACAAGTTCTCCCGGTCTCCTGGTTGTTGGTTTCTACCGATCTCTTTTATCATCATCACAAACATTTCTGATGTGAAAATTAACACAAAAAAAAGATAATATTTATTGGTAATGAACTTGGCATGTTACACTAATCTCGGTATTAGAACCATAAAGTTCATGCATTCTAAGTTGACCAATTATCGAGAAAATAATTAAAAAAAAAAAAAACCCATAACCATAGGTGTTACCATAGATTCAACCAATTGGATTTTGTTATTAAAGAGCATTGGAAAATGGGTTTATATTTGAAAAATGAATTTATTATAAATTTATAAATAATAATAATAAATAAATAAATAAAAAGTGAAGCGATGGAGATACGTTTGTCTGTAGTGAAGGATGGGCATGAATCTCGGCAACCGGGCTCTGTTTCATCTCCTTTTCACTTTTCAAACTTCGTATATCTCTAGGTCAAGCCTCCTTCTCCTTCCGACACGTGTCCTATTCTTTTTTTTTTTTAATTAAATTAAAATTTTCACATTGGTTAAAATCAGGCCCTGTTCTTGAGCTTGCAAGAACCAAGAAATCCTCCTCCCATGTCGTCGTTGATATTAAATTGATAACAATGGCGTCTCTCACCCCCGGCGTTCTCTCAAAGCTCATCGAAAACGCCGGTAATAAAAACTCCAAAGTCACCGGCGAGCACCGGACGCCTCTTCTCCAAGTCCTCCAGATCCTCCCTTCTCTTCCCGGTGCCGGTGACGACGACCATCAAAACGATCCGTTTCGTACCAGAGGCTTCTTCTTGAAACTCTCCGATTCTCTCCATTCCGCTTACGCTTCCATTTCCGACGACGACTTGGATTTAATTTACAGCGATAAGATTCAATTGGGTCAATTCGTTCATGTCTCCCGGTTCGACCCGGGCCGGTCTGGTTCTCGCGTTCCGATTCTTCGTGGGTTGAAGCCGGTTTCTAGAAGAAGACCTTGCGTTGGAAATCCCGTTGATTTGGTCTCCAGCGACTTGCTCCCGATTTCACGCGCCGCTGTAGGCGCTAATGGTTTCTCGAAACGTACGGTTGAGCCGAGGAGGAGGTTGAGTTTGGACTCGGCGCGGCGGGGTTGGGACCGTGGGACTCCGCCGGCTTCTACAGCTGTAAAGGCCGCCGGTTCGCCACCGGGGAGGGGTTCATCCGAGAAAGGGTCGGCCAAGGCATTGAAGTTTTCGCCGCTAAAAACTAAAGATGAGGGCTCATTGGTACGGAAGCCGACGAGTGCAGTTATTAAACGCAAAGATGTGAAGTCAGCGGCTGTGAACCGCCCCATTCCGGTGGCGGTGGATTTGAAAAGGTGGTCGGAGAAGAGTATTGCGTGGAGGGCGCTGCCGTCGACGGTGGCCGTTGCTGGAAAGGTAATTTTTCATTGGCGGAACTCCGGCCTTAGTTCTTGAAATTTGGAAATGTCGTGTTTAAAAAATTATATTAAAAAGAAAATTAAACGGTGAGGGAATATTTGCAGAAAAGCGTTAGGAGTCGAAATCTTGCATTTATGACGGCCGTTGATGCGTTGGAAGAAGCATCAGCCATTGAAGCCGTCCTCCACTGCATGTGGTACGCTTATTATTATTATTCTTTTTTTTTTTTTGTCTATTTTTCATTTTATCCTTAAAATTTTCATTTTTTTAAATTTTTTTTTTTTTGTAGAGATTGAATTATAATTTTTTCATAGAATTTTTTTAAAAATATATCAATTTCAAAGAAATTTTTAATGA
>NC_036649.1:7171951-7174451 GCF_002806865.2 Cucurbita pepo subsp. pepo | reverse complement strand
GTTAGATCTAATTAAATGAAAGTTTGTGAATTGAATTAATATTGAATGACGTGTTTATAATTAATTTTTAAAAAATTACATTTTTACTTACCATACAATTATATTAATTTTTATGTATTTATAAGATAACTTTTCAAATATATATTGAAATTGAGTTGCTAATTTTAATTGATACCGGAAAATAAACAAACACTTATTTTATTAAAATTTTACTTAAATTAAAAACAAAAATTTGAATAAAATTTAATAATTCAATAAAATAAGCTTTATTTCAGCTCATTTTCTCTAAGGCAAATTCTTCCACACAAACATCCCTCCAAATAGATAATATTGTTTGTAGCTTTACACCATGAGATTCTCAGTGGGTCAACAGGTAGGTGGAAGCCGAATCCTTGTCGGAAGTTGGTGTCGTGGTTGAGTTAGACGATGTCGTTTTGTTGGACGTTGAAGCAGTCTTGGTCAGAGACCTGAGTCCTCTACACGATTTCATGTGTGAATGCATCTTCTCCGGCCTGAAAGTCTTCCCACATAACCTGCATTTTCTTTTTTTTAATATATAATATTATATTCAATGGGTTTCCTGCCATTCTAAAAGAGACGACTTTTTAAAAATGGCTTGCTTCTTCAACTCTTCTAAGGCCATGCCTTTTAAAACCGTTGAAAGAATGAATTGACTTGTTCTTGGCGTTGACAAACCAAAAAACTCAACCCCATTTTTACAAAAGTCAAAACTGATGATGAAAATCTCACGTCTAGCCGTGAACATAAGTTTATAATCAATGATGTTAGACGAACACGACTATTCACAATGGTATGGTATTGTCCATCATGGCTTTGCTTTGGGCTTCCCCAAAAAGGCCTTATACCAATGGAGTTAGTATTCCTCACTTATAAACCCATGATCATTCCTTAAATTAGCCGATGTGAGACTTCCATTATCCAACAAATGAATACTCTCTCCATTGGTATGAGGCATTTTAGAGCTTATGCTCAAAGTGGACAATATCATACCATTGTGAAGATTCGTGTTCGTCTAACATGGTATCAAAGTCATACTCTAAACTTAGTCATGTCAATAAATTGATAAATCCTCAAATGTCGAACAAATGACTCCAAAACAAAAGAAGTCGAGCCTCCTTGAAGACATAATAAAAAAATGACTAAGACTCCAAAAGAAAAAAAAAAGAAAAAAAAGTCGAGCCTCAATTAAGAGGAGGCGTACTTTGTTTGAGGGGAGATGTTGGATGATGAAAGTCCCACATCGACTAATTTAGGGAATGATCATGGAGTTTATAATTAATGGATGCTCTCTCTATGGGTATGAGGCATTTTGGAGAAGCCCAAAACAAAACCATGAGAGCTTATGCTTAAAATGTACAATATCATACGATTGTGGAGAGTCGTGTTCCTCTGATAAAAACATAAAATATGAGGGAGGCTAAAAATTTATAATCATCTATTTTATGGTATTATGTTAAACTATAATGGAAGACTAAAAATTATTAACAAAAGCTTACGAGCAGTTCGGTCCTGCCATTGGCTTGTAAGTCGGGGCGTCTGCCGCCTTTCTTCGGCCACTCTCCTTCTGCCTCTTCTTCCTCGAATGGTCGAAGCTTTTCCTACATATGTATATGATCAAAACGAATCGTTTTACTGTCTGGGATTAAATTTTATACTTTTACATAATTTAATGGGAAGTTTAGGAAATTACCGAAAACTTGGGTGGCTGTAATGGCGGCGGATTTGGAGGTTCCCATCCCAAGAATTCCGAGGAACTCGGGCGGAGGCACCGAAGTCGTCGTCTCTGCAAAACACGGCGGCGTTTATGGATTTTTCCAATGGGGGCGGATTCGGTGAAGCTTTTGGAGATAGATTGTTGATCAAAACAGCGTCGTTTGCATCTACTGCTCTGCACGTGATCCACTGGCGAAGCATGTTGGAAGTGGAAGCTCCGGTTGAGTAGCTCTTGCTCTTTGTAAATGCAGGTTGGGTATTACCTATTCACATTTTTAAATATATACACATTTATTATTATTATTATTATTATTATTATTATTATTATTATTATTATNAGTTTTAGAATAACCAATTCCTTGTTAAATATTGATATTAGTTGTTTTTAGTTTATTTTTTTTAAATAATTATAATTCTTGTTTATAAATTTTTAATATCTTATCTTATTTAATAATTATGAATTGTTTGTAAATAATTTTTTTTTAACAACTCAAACAATTAAAAAATAAGGATTAGATTGTAAATTGTTTTTGGATTGGGTTATCTATCCAACCATCCCGAACTTTTGAGTTATTTAGACGGTTGGGTTGGGTTGGGTTGGGTTACTTATCTAACCAACTTGAACTTTTGGGTTAAAAATCGGTCAACTCAACTTAACCTAGAACATGTACACATGAGGTTATGTAGTCTGCTTTTTATTTATAGCTTAGTCAACCGTTATACACAGTCAAACTCTATTCAGTAAATGGTTAAATAGTTATGTATA
>NC_036649.1:7116229-7166944 GCF_002806865.2 Cucurbita pepo subsp. pepo | reverse complement strand
ATTTTTAAATATATACACATTTATTATTATTATTATTATTATTATTATTATTATTATTATTATTATTATTTGTTTATTTCATCATTTTTTTTTTCTAACTTATTATTCAAAAGAGAGAATGAGAAAGGGGCAGAATTTTTTAATTTATTGGAGCTCATTCATTTTACAATATAATTTTATTAAAAAAAAAAAAAGTAAACAAAAATCTAATATAATATTCACATACACCCACATAATTGTTAAAAAATTAAATTTGAATATTAGTATTTCACATAAAAAAAATATTGTTTTGATCCCAATTTCATAAATTCTAAATTTATTAGAAAAAAGTTACTAAA
Organism: Cucurbita pepo subsp. pepo; assembly: GCF_002806865.2. Taxonomy (NCBI): domain Eukaryota; kingdom Viridiplantae; phylum Streptophyta; class Magnoliopsida; order Cucurbitales; family Cucurbitaceae; genus Cucurbita; species Cucurbita pepo. Next base: position 7,166,606 of record NC_036649.1, on the reverse strand, counting down.
ATATAATTATAAAATAAAAATAAAAAATAAAATAATTGAGTTATTGTAATTTGTAATAAAAATAAATATATATTGTTAAAAATGAAAAATAGAAATAAAATTGGAGAAGTGGGTATTCTTATTGATATTTTTTAAATAAGATACCACTATTAACTAATGTCTACCGATAACAAAAAATATAAGTTAATTAAATATTGGGAATAAAATAAAATATACTTTAAATCAAATCATAAAGAAAAATATTAAAATATAATATCTAAAATATATTCCATAAATAATATATCTTAACATAAATAAATCTAAGGAGCGTGTCGGGATTATTTATCTTAATGTCTTTTTTGTAGGATCGTATAGGATAAAAATCTATCGTGTGGCATCCAATTAACCCAATAGAATTTTGTATTTTTTTACGAAAAGCAAACGTGAGATAACAAATCCAGTCTTTCACTAAAATTTCAAATAGCTATCCCGAATTCAATTCGAAGCACTTTCGAGTGTTCGCTTTGGAATCTTTTGAAAAAACTCGTCTTAACATACGTCTTTATATATATAAAAGTGGGGATGGAACAGAGAATTGGACGAGAATAAGAAGAGGAATACAATCTCTTCTCATTCTCTCCCTCATTTCCGGTTTAAACGAACTTGGTTATGAATATCACAATGAACAAAAAAAAAATTAATTGAAAAAAAAAAAAAACCTTGTNAGGAATAAACTTGAAAGAAACCCACTTCATACCTCGGAGATAAACGCCGCAGCCGGCGGCGGCGAGATGATGAACACGGATGAGATGGGGTTGCTCCACGTGTCCCATCCGACCAAGAAAGTAAATAATATCAACTCTTCTAACATCTCCGCCATTATCACCCTCCATTAACGCTCCCTTTGTAAGAATTGTTGAATTTAAATTATTTTTATTAGATACTTAAATAATGTTTTTTTTATCTTTTGAGTAAATCAAGGGTCCTACTCTTAGGCCCTATCACATTTAAATCTAGACTAACACATCCTCTTATCCCCTTCCTTACAAGACAATTCACTCCCTTTTGATTATTAACTAATTAAACTAAAAAACATATTAATAATATTTTCATTTTATTCTTAAAATATTGAGACATGTGTCTTAAACTGTACTTATTCAATTTATTGTCTTTAAAGAAAGGAAAATGTTTATATTCATTTTCGCTATGATGACTTATCAAAATTGACCTAACAAATAATAACGGTAAATTATGATATTTTTTAAAAGAAAATAATGCATATATAAGTGAGAAGCCCACCTAAATGGGCCTCTTTGTTGGGCTTAGAATCTCAAATGGGCCCTAGAAATCCCCAAGAAGCCCATCCACGCATCTAAGTGAGAAGCCCACCTATATGGGCCTATTTGTTGGGCTTAAAATCTCAAATGGGCCCTATAAATCCCCAAGAAGCCCATCTACGCATATAAGTGAGAAGCCCACCTATATGGCCTCTTTGTTGGGCTTAAAATCTCAAATGGGCCCTAGAAATCCCCAAGAAGCCCATCCACGCATATAAGTGAGAAGCCCACCTATATGGGCCTCTTTGTTGGGCTTAAAATCTCAAATGGGCCCTAGAAATCCCCAAAAAGCCCATCCACGCATTGACTACATTACTAGGCTTGGCCGTTATCGTGGTTTTAGTCCTAAAACAAGAAAATAAGAAGAAGCATAATATTAGAATATAATCATATTACATAAAATTATAACTTGTACTGTTCAAGCTTTAGGGTTGGTGTCTAATTGAAGCTTTGGCTACCGTCGACACGTCTAGTTCCGAGAATAATTCAATTGTGGCTCATCTTCTTCGCTACAAAAATCGACATGTCTATTTTCGCTCTCGACCATAGGTTTCCAAGATGGACACGTCTGACTCTAAGAATAATTCCTTTGTCGCCCGCATTCTTTGCGCAAAAAGTCTGTAAAAGCCCAAGTCGCTAGCAGATATTGAAGCTTTCTCTTTTGACCTTCCACTAAAAGTTTTAAAACGGGTTGGTTTACATACCCTTATAAAAAGATATTTCGTTCCCCTCCCTAATTGATATGGCATCTCATAATCCACCTCTCTTGGAAGCCTAGCATCGTTGCTGACACACAGCTTGATATCATTTGTAATAGCTCAATCCCATCACAACAAATATTGTCCGCTTTAGCTCGTTTCGATCGCCGTTAGCCTTACGATTGTAAAATGCGTTACTAGGGAGAGGTTTTCATACTCTTATAAGAGATGTTTCGTTTCTCTCTCCAACTGATGTGAGATCTCACAAAATCGTCATGTGTATTCTCGCTCTCGACCATTGTGGCAAGAAGCCAATTCCTCGTTACTCTTCCAAACACGACAGATTGATGGTTCCGAGTACAAAGATCAAAATCACAAGAAAAAAGACCATAAAATACCAACATTATAGTATTTAAGTTTTGTAATAAAATAAAACCAGCTGGAATGGAATCTATTATATAAATTAATTCAAAAGAAGAAGAAATTAAGCAGACTTATACACAATTTTCCCAAAGAGATTAAAAAGAAAAGCATTGATGAGTTAAAAGAAACATCAAAATATACATATATATATATAATTAATTAATAATGCACAAGAAATGCATTTATATATATATATATATATTTGATAATTTAAAATCAAAGGCAGTTTGGATTTCTGCCAGGGCCGCCGTAGAAGAAGTAGTTGCCCCAGTCGTCGGACTTGCCGGTCTGAACGTCGTAGCAACTTGGTTGCTCCGTGAACGTTGCAATGTCCTCCGGCGCCCGGAGGTTGTTGGAACCCCCAACAATCTGGCTTAATCCAACATCAATTAACAAAGATGATAATTAATTACCCTAATTTAATCAAGTTTATGAAGGGAAGGGATGATTAAGGAACCTGGATGTTACGAAAGTAGGCGGCGTTGGCGAAGCCCTGGTCGGGGAAGTGGCCGCTGCCCATCTGAGTGGAAGTGTGTTGGCCGTCGGGTTCAGAGTTGACGACTTCGCCGCCCCACTCGATCATGGAGGCGCTGTCGGTGAGGTATGAGAATAAGAACGCCGGCCAATACCCCAAAACGTGGCTATTCCCGAATTGCATCCACCAGTTTCCTTCTTTAGGGTCCTACCAATTAGACAACAACTCAGAACACTTTAATGGATGGGCGCAAAAAGTTGGACATGTTTGTCAGCCTTTCTCTGGTTTTCATCAAAGTTTTCGAGTAGGTGGCTAAAATCACTTGTAATTTGTAAAGTTTTTGTTTTTTTTATGAACTCCCAGTTCATATTTTGATGAACATTCAAGTGGGTATCTCTGTTTCCCCTGTTTTCATCAAAATTTGAAGAAAATTCAAGAGAATAAGTGAGATTTCCCCTGTTTTGTTCCTGTTTTGATTAAAACCCAGCTCAAATTTGGAAGAAAATTCAAGTGGGTTCGTGAGATTTCTAATTCTTTTCCTGTTTTGATCAAAACCCAGCTCAAAATTTGAGGAAAAATCAAATTTTTCTTAGAACTCACCTTCCAGATGAGCAAGCTAATGTCATATTGAGAGCCTTTGTAAGAAGAAATGGGATAAATGCTGGCACCCATGGCTATGTCATTGTTGATTTGGACAAACCCAGAACAGAGCAGATTGTAGCAGCCAGTGGCTTGATATGCATCACTCTGTTAGAGAGAAACATCGATCCAAGTTCAATTCTTCAGAGTTTTGAATCAAAGTTCATGAAAATTGAAAGCAGAACACCAAGAACAACTTACAGTCCAATAAGTGAAAAGTCGAGTATTGTTATCTCCATACAAATCAGGGCTAACCTGTTTAGAAGAACAAACAAAAACTTGCTCAGATAATCGAAATCTTTCAGCCAAATTTCTAGAAAAAAGTCGATAATTAAGAACAGTTCATAAACCTGCCAACCAGCTTCAATGCTATTAAGATCTTCCCCAAAAGTTCCTCCAAGAATCCAAATCTGCGAGAGGCTGAATTCGTTGGTCTGTTCGATTTTAGGTGACCAAACGTTCATGGTTGCCTTAGCTCCATAGTATTGTCCTCCTTCAACATAAGTTATTGCATGCTAACAACTCCAAAAGCAAAAAAAACGCAGATTTAAGAAAGACCCTTTTGGGGAATGGTGAAAATACTCTGTTTCTTCAAGTACCTGATGTCCATTTTGGGCATTGAAATCGATATCAATGGAGCTTGGTTTCACAGTGGCATGAGCCCTCTTTTTGCCGTAGCTTTCCACAGAGCTTGCTCTTAAAATATCATCTCTTTTCGTTCTTCTAATGGGAATCGTCCCTTCTGGGCACCTTCCTTTCAAGTGCCATAATTGAGTTATCGAAGCTCTTGAAGTTACTTTACTGTCACTGAAAACCCCTTCTGGATGAAAATTTGGTCTCATCTGAAACAAAAAACAACAACCATTTTCATCCTCAGAACAAAAGAAGAAAACCCAGAAGAAAAAACAGACCTGAATCGTGTGGTTTCTGAGAAGAGGATGATCAAAAGCTGGCTGATGAGCCATATGAACACAATCGATTACATCGCCGTCTGGACTCTGTTTTTTTCAATCAAAAACCATTTTCAGTTCTTCATGGAAAAAAGAAGCACAAAATTTGAAGAATTGAGAGGTTTTATGACCTTGATGGACTTGAGATGCGGTTTATTGAGCTTCTTCATGTGGGTGTGAGCTTCCAGCCACCGGTGGCGGTGGCGGTGGCGGGGGGATTTCCCGGCCGCCGCCATCAGAGACAGAGAAACCAGTATTAGCAGGAGGAGCAGCTTTAGAGCACCCATTTCAGCGAATTTTGAGAGGAAAAAGTTGAAGAGCTTTATGGAATCGAATGGGTTAGTGGCTGATTCCCAGAAAGAAGTGCACAATTAAAATTAAAATTAAAATTAAAATTAAATTGTTATTGTTGATATGTTTTTTACGCCATGCCCTTCCCCAGTTTGCTACTGTCCAACACTAACTGCCGACGCCATCTTGCTTGTCCCCAGTTACAGAAGTCAAGCAGGGGTATTATGGACAATGCACTGCGCTATTTTTAAGGGGGGAAAATTAAAATTTTTTAAAGAAAAATAAATGGTAGAGAGAGAGAAAGAGATTGCAATTTGCCCTAAAGAGAATCCAGTGTTTCTTGGTGGTAAATATCTGAATAGGACCAACCGCTCCCTGAACTCGAATGTGTATTATCCATATAGGAGATCTTTCAATAGAGAATATCGAAACCTAAGGACACCCTCGAGAATTTGTCGTTTTAACAACGATACGTAACAAGACAAAACAGATAATATATAATAGGTATGAATTTAAAAGGTTACAAATCAAGCCTTAACATATGAAGCAATTGAGCTAAAAGTGCGATTGTCCACCTTGGAGGCATGTTTTTCCATGCGTTAGACCTAGGACACCCTCGAGGATTTGTGGTTTTGGTCATTTGTCTAACTCGGGGCGTGTTCTTACATGCCTTAGACCTAGGGTTACCTCACGGGGTTGTGGTTTTGGTCATTATCCACCTCGGGAGCATGTTCTTGCATGCCTTGGACCTAGGGAGGTTCCCTCGAAGATTTGTGATTTCGATCATCATAAATTGAGTTATGCTCGAATGGAAAGGTTCGATGTTGTATTCATGAAAGCTGACTTACCCGACAAGCTCATTTACTGCTGTTTGTCTTTCAGTCTCCATGCTTTCAGACAATGCCCTCATGTGGACTCCTCTCTCTCTCTCTCTCTCTCTCTCTCTCTCTCTCTCTCTCTCTCTCTCTCTCAGAATCTCTCTCGGAAATTTTGGTGATTGTGAATATTATTTAGTTATAATGTCAAAATTTAAATTTATAACAAAAATTATCATGTCTTTTTAGTTTATAAATATATGTATTTTAATTATTTACTCGATTTTCCAAAAAAAGAAATTTTATAAAATTAAACTTGTAATCATATATTTTACAATAAATATTAAATTCTCAGTATTAAATTGTTACGAGATTAAATGTAATTATCCGTTATTCCTAAATTGTTAATTTTGTAAAAAGAAAAAGACATCTACGAAAATATACATTAAAAACAAATTAATATAACTTTTAACCCCGTCAAGTTTATTTTAAATAAAGTTATTTCACGAATCATTTTTTCCCACCACAACAAATTGATCTAATTTAAATAAAGTGTGAATTATAAAAGTCTTTTAAACTTTTCGTTTACTTCGGGTATTTTTTTTTTTTTTTTTTTTTNCCATTTTTTAAGATCCGTTTATTTATTTTCCATTGATAAAAATTAATTCTAAACACTTAAAATTTTATTTTTGAGATTTATTATTATTAATAATAAAAGTAATTATGAAATAAAATAAAATAAAAGAAATGAGAAAAATATATGATAGAATGGGCAAATGCAGTTGGAAGATTGGGAAGGTGGGCAATGCTGTCTAAATCCACTTTTAAAGCCACTAATTGTTGTTAAGATTCTTAAAATATTTAATTAATACTTAGTGGACATTATTTTGCAGATAATATAAATTAAACTCACATATTATTCTCTAAAATATATATATATATATATATATTGTTTATAAGCGTGTGAAAACTTCTCCTTAGCCTTTTAAAAGTGTAAGGCTTACAGTGACGATACATAACGAACCAAAGTGAATAATATCTACTAACAGTATAGTTTTAAAGACGTATCAATTAATATATATACATTACGAGCTTAGTTAGATCTCACGATCAATTGTCCATCATTTTATATGAAAGTCGTTGGAATATATCCTAACGTTCCACTTACGGTTGTCGAGTTAAATTTTTCTTTACCTAAAAATTAGTTCAAGAGATGGGACTTTTTTGAAGAGTTTGAGGTTGGCAGTTTTCCATTGGCAGCATTGGATAATTTGAAAGTCAAAGATGACCAAATAAAGAAAAATAATTAAGCTGAAAATGAGTCAAATGAGAGAATATTTTGGTTAAATATTAAGATATGACGTCATAATTAATTAATATTTTTCACTAAATTATACTTAGTGGATTCCTTTATTTTGATGATTGGTCTCTAAAATCTTATCTTTCATATATGCCTACTTTATACTGAAGTATTAAAGGATGTTCTACATTAAGTTTATTATATTAATAATTAAAAAAATATAAAATAAATCTAGAACCAAATAATTGGTCCTATGAAAATTTTTCTAATAATTTTTAAAATGATAATTAATGTTTTTATATGAAATAATTTAAATAATTTAGAGAGGTAAAAAAAGGTGTAAAATGAAAAGGGGTTGGCCACAATTATTGTCTGATTATGGACCCGTGACAAGATTCCCATCAAAGCTGCCACATTCAATTTCTAACCGAGCTCAAAATTTATTATTATTATTATCATGCCTCCGAAATTTTCTTGCATCTCGGCGTAACATGATCATGTAATCTATGTTTTTCACTTCTTAAGTGTGACAACTACCCCAGACCAACACTTGTCCTTTTTTATCATGTTTTTCCTCACTCACACATCCAGTAATCTTACCTTCACGTAAAACAAGCTTAACTATGAAGTTTCTATAATTGAGTCACTGACACTTTGTTGGCCTTTCTTAGTTATTCTACTCTCCGAATCACTCATTTGGACGTGGGTTTAGTTCATTTATGTATTTCTCCTTTACTCAGGTGTCATATATGGATTTAGTAGATACAAAATTGAAAGTTTATAATTTTAATACACGATAAATTTTTATTTTTATTTATAAATTATTATTTTTTAAATGAAATTCGTTAAAATGCTATTAAAAGTTTAAACATTTATCATATAAATAATCTTTCACTTTAATTTGAAATATTGGAGAAAGCAACTAAAAAAGGAAACTATAAATAAAATATTAATTTTTTAATATAGTTTTCTTTTTATTGGGAGGTGACATGGAAAAGAGAGAGAGAAAAAAAACCTTTTTTTTTTTTTTTTTATTTATTTTAAATTTTTGTGTGGTGAGTATTGTTGAATCACATGCATAAAAGGTAAAGTTGCTGTCTTGGGGTAAAATCCAAAAGAAGAAAATGATAAAAAGCTAATAAGCCCAAGTTTGAATTGAATCCCTACATTCACATGCAATTAAATTAATTAATTTTATTTTCCAAAAAATTTATAAACAATTTTAAAATTATAAGTTTAGTTTATATAACATTTATTTAAAAAATGAAAAAAAACAATAGAAAAAACGACCGCGACCTTCCTAAGTTTTGATTCAAGCTAAACTCGACAAATCGAGGTTCGTTTTGTTTCATCAAAATAGAGACAAAATAAATTTAAATTTTTTTATGACGACAAAATAATTTAAATTTTTTGATATTTTTATCCAAATAAACGTTTTAATGTTTTAATCAGTTAAATTAGGTTTTTTTTTTTTCCATATTTATTCATATATCAAACCAAAAAATCATTTACCCTCTTTGTCATCACTCCAAAAAAAAAAAAAAAAAAAAAAAAAAAAAAAAAAAAAAAAAAAAAAAAAAAAAAAAAAAAANTGTACACAAATAAATCAACTAATAAAGGGGGGAAATTCAATCAAACATGAACTAATATTTCCACCACTTTCATCATTCACTCATTTGCTGCGGCAGAAGAAAATGGAAATCTGATTTTTGTCTCATAAGTGGTGGCGGGTCGACGTCGGACAGGTTAACCTCGCCGTCCTCGGCGAAGGAGCGGAATATTTCTTCCATTGAGAATGGGATGCTGAAAATGGTTTTTTACGCCACGAGAATCGATAAGTAATGCTTTATGGTTCTAAAGATTCATAATATAACGGTCTAAGCCTAACGCTAACAAATATTGTCCTCTTTGGATTTTCGGTTTTAGGGTTACTCTCAAGGTTTCCACACCCTTATAAGAGTGTTTGTTTCCCTCTCAAATAGATGTGGGATCTCACAATCCACCCTTTGGGGGCCAATGCTCGGTGGCTGGCTCTAATACCATTTGTAACAGCCCAAGCCCACTGTTCATATTGTCCTCTCTGAGTTTTTAAAACGTGTCTGTTAGAGAGAGGTTTCCACACCCTTATAAGGAATGTTTGTTCCCCTCTCCAACCGACGGATGTCACACCGAACAAGTTTGGATATAGAATGTAAGTTTGTACCTGGAATCCACGTCAAGAAGGAAAGAGTTGTTTGGGATGTTGATGGAATCTTCTGCTAAAAGGACTCTCATTTTTCCAATGATCTGCAAAAACATGTTGAGGTTTGTAATTTTGTGTTTTGGATTAAGAACTTGTGGTTTATTATTAATCACTTACATCAGGAGATAATCCCTGAGTTCCATATTTGTCGTCCCAGAACATCGTGCCGATGCGATATATTTGCGGGATGCTCAGAATCTGATACAAAAACAAACAGCAGCAGAGAAGTCAGCTTAAACCTTCGGGCTTTCCCCTCAAGGTTTTAAAACGCGTCTGCTAGGGAAAGGTTTCAACATCCATGTAAAAAATGCTTTATTTCCCTCTCCAACCGATGTAGGATCTCACAATCCACCCCCCTTCAGGACCCAGCGTCCTCATTAGCACTCGTTTCCCTCTTCAATTAATGTGGGATCCCCCCCAATTCACCCCTCTTCAGAGCCCAACGTCCTCGTTGACACACTATCTGGTGTCCACCCCTTTCAGGGCTCAGCCTCCTTGCTGACATATCGTCCAGTGTCTAACTCTAATATCATTTGTAACAACCCAAGCCCACTGTTAGCATATATTGTCCTCTTTGGGCTTTTCCTCAAGGTTTCCACACTCTTATAAAGAATGTTTTGTTCTAAGTTAAAATTCAGTGGTTTTTTCAAGAATGTAGATGTAGTTACCGGGCATAGTTCATCCGTGATCTCATTCAAACTTTTCTGTGACTTCTGAAGTAACACCTGCAGAGATGAATCAAAACTTAGCATATTGGTTTAACTTTCAAGATTCAAGTTAAGAGACACGTACCAGAAATCCTACTGCTTGTCTGATATGTTGAAGTTCATCCCAGGAAGAACCAGCATACTGTTCAAGAAATGGAAACAAAATCAAACATGTTCATTGCTTAAAGATGCTTCATTTTGAAGGGCAGCATGTTTAGCTCACCGTGTCAGTAGCTTTGTGGCACCATTGCTCCAACTCCTGCAGACCCAACTTCAAGTACTCTCCATTACTGAAGGAACAGCACTCGCGTCGTAGCAACAAGCTGCAAACCAGAACATGTACACAAAATAAGATGTCTAGATGTCTTTCTCCTTTGAAAATGGTAATATTTCTTACTCACCTATTGAAAAGCTGGACGTTTATGAATGAGAAAACGTGGAAGAAGATGCTTTTGATGATCATGGAGGGAACCTGAAAGCTTGTAAATGTCAATTTTAGATGGAGGGAAGGTCGGTCCTAAGCATAAAATGGCTACAAGATATAGGATTAGTTACATGGTTTTCAGACATTATATCCAATGTCTGGTTTAGCTTATGAACAATGCTTTGCCAGTGAATACTTGATGCTTGCTGCTTTGCAACAATGTTTGAATGGATGTTTTTAGATGGCCCTCTTATTGATCTGGCCCTCGCTGATCTTGGTGCCTGTCAGTGTTCATCAAGAATTTAGCTAAAGAGAACAAAAAAAAAAACGTTAAAAAAACTATAGTTTGTTAGGAATAACGACTCTCCACATTGGTATGATATTGTCCACTTTGAGTATTAGGCTCTCATGGCTTTGCTTCAGGATTCCCCAAGAGGCCTCAGACCAATGGAGATGTATTCCTTACTTATAAACCCATGATCCTTCCCTAAATTAACCAACGTGGGACTCCCTCCCAACAATCCTCCCCTCGAACAAATTACAACATAAAGCCTCCCCTGAGGCCTATGGAGCCCTCGAACAGCCTCCCCTTAATCGAGGCTCGACTCATTCTCTGGAGCCCTCGAACAAAGTACATCCTTTGTTTGACACTTTAGTCACTTTTGACTACACCTTCGAGGCTCACAACTTCTTTGTTCAACATTTGAGGATTCTATTGACATGGCTAAGTTAAGGGCATGACTCTGATACCATGTTAGGAATCACGACTCTCCAAAATGGTATGATATTGTCCACTTTGAGCATAGGCTCTCGTGACTTTGCTTTGGGCTTCCCCCAAAAGGCCTCATACCAATGGAGATGTATTCCTTACTTATAAACTCATGGTATGATATTGTCCACTTTGAGCATAGGCTCTCGTGACTTTGCTTTGGGCTTCCCCCAAAAGGCCTCATACCAACGGAGATGTATTCCTTACTTATAAACTCATGATCGGACTCCCTCCCACAATCCTCAACATAGCTCGGCTTTCACCTGTATACATAGATGCAAGAAAGGGCTAATTTCTTTCTTCAAATGATCACGTATCATCCCAAACAGTTTTTCAACGCATGCAGCCAGATGTTGCTTGAAAAGCAGCGCTGGGTACTTGGCTTCAACTTTGGATTGATTGTTTGACTTGCCCACCATTCCACTATATCCACTGGAAGCTCCCAACCCCACTGACGATGATCGAAGACCCTGACAACTTCTATATTTAGTTCAATGATACATAGGAAGATCATTTATTAGCCAAAAGTTTCAAGGAGGAAGTATACATATGCCATACGACCAAATAAGGAGGTGGGAGAAGCTCGATTTCGATGTGAAGCTACCGTGCTTGTATTGGTTGCTTTGAGTGAACTTTGAAGAAGACAGAGAAGTGTGGAAGTGGTTGAAAGCCAATATGCAAGATCACTGGTACTTTCCTGACTCTGCAAGAGCAAAATAAAAGATTCAGTTTATGTGAGATCTCACGTCAATTGGGGAGGAGAACGAAATATTCTTTATAAGGATGTGAAAACCTCTCCCTAACAGACGTGTTTCCTGCCAGGAAAAGTCCAAAGAGGACAATATCTACTAGCGGTGGGGTTGGACGGTTACAGTTTCTGATAAGAGTAAGAATCAACCAAGTTTCGGGACTCAACCTCTATAGAAGATCTGATTATGTGGATGATTCTGTCAAATATATTTGTCTTCTCAGCTTCAAAAGATCTCCATTGAAGAAGTGTCTTGTAGACGATACAAGCTGCAACTGGTCTGCCCTTGTCGAAACGCTTGTCTTCTCCTAAGCACTTGAGCAGGACGTCGTGATTTTCCTATTGATGATATATGATTTGATGAACAATTAGGATCCCTTCTTTATATGCGCTTTTGTGATCATAATATGAACTATAGCAATATACCTGTTGCTTCTCTGTAAGTGATCCTTGTTTAGCTAGGACAGGAACAGTAGATGGTTCCTGATAACATAGGACCAAATTCACTCATGTCAAAGACAAAGGGATAAAAGAGTATTGATTTCTCATTGGATATTGGAAGTTCACTACGTACCTTGCTTTCTGCAAGGCCCCTAGTAGGAACAGATATGTGCTCGACGGCCACCGTCCGGTTGCGGAGAGCTTCATTCTCTGCCTCTAGACTTCCAATCTTACTCTTGAGGCTGAAACATACAGCAAGCTTATTGAAACAAATGGTGCAACAATCATCTTCTAGTTTTTTTCAGAGAAACAAGTTCCCATTGATGAACATTTCGACCATTCAAGTTTTTTAGTCAAGCAACAGTGCAGAAAGAACTGTATGTACACGTGTAACAGCTCAAGTCCACTACTAGCAGACCTTGTCCTCTTTGGGTTTCCCCTTCAAGGGCTTCCCCTCAAGGATTTAAAATGTGTCTACTAGGGAGAGGTTTCCACACCCTTATAAGGAATGTTTCATTCCTCTCTTCAACCAATGTGGGATTTTACAATCCATCCCCCTTGGAGACCCAGCGTCCTTGCTCGCACACCGCTCGGTGTCTAGCTCTAATACCATTTGTAACAGTTCAAGCCCACCACTACCAGATATTGTCCTCTTTGGATTTTCCCTTCAAGGGCTTCCCATCGAAGTTTTAAAACGCGTCTACCTTATAAGAAATGTCTCGTTCCCTTCTCCAACCGATGTGGGATCTCACAATCCACCCTCTTGGGGCCCAGCGTCCTCACTGGCCCACCGCTCGGTGTCTAGCTTTGATAACATTTGTAATAGTCAAGCTTTAAAACTATGAGACTGATGGCGATACATAACGGGTCAAAACAGATAATATCTACTAGCAGTAGGCTTGGGTTGTTACAACACATGCAGCAGGTCTAGGAAAAGGGGTTCGATCTCGTAGGCACTTACGCTTGCAGTTCTTCAGAGAGAGACTCGTTGTCTGCTGCAACCAAAGCCTGCTGGCGCAGCACCTGGTTCTCAGACTCGAGGCTAGATAAATTTGATTCCAATCTGTAAACAATAAAGAAAAGATGAGGCATTTTCATATGATTATCAGCAATGGCCAGATGATGCCATCATTTAGCAGTAAACTACCTCTCAATAGACTCTTGAAGTTGCAATGATTTCAATTGTGCCTCTTCAGCCTCCTTGAGTCTAGCTTTACTCTCCATTTCCACTTCACCATACTTTACTTCAAATTCATCAATTTTCTTCTTCAGCTCTCCAACCTCCCACTGAAAAAATGAGTTCAATTCAGAATATATAGTGTTTTCAAGAGGCTGCTTGTTTGCTTCCTTCTCATGTTACCTCAAGTTCTTCATTATGGTTTCTCAGCAGTTCTAGCTTGGTCTCATCAACCACAGGCACTTCCTTAATGACTGGTGGAGCTTGTTCTATAGCCAGTTTTGCTGCTTCTCTCTCACGTATGATTGCAGCATTGGCTTCATTCAGCTGCCCTTGCATTTCTTCCAAAGTACTTTGTAATTTTGCAACCTCTTGTCCCTTGGCCTCTTCAACATCCATCTACATTGGCCATAAAAACTGGTCAAATTCTGGGCATCGTCCATGTTGAGGATTGTGGGGAGGGAGCCCCACATTGGCTAATTTAAGGAATGATCCTAGGTTTATAAGCAAGGAATAAATCTCCATTGGTATGAGGTCTTTTGGGGAAGTCCAAAGCAAAGTCATGAGAGCTTATGCTCAAAGTGGACAATATCATACCATTGTAGAGAGTCGTGATTCCTAACATGGTATCAGAGTCATGCCCTTAACTTAGCCATGTCAATAGAATCCTCAAATGTTGAACAAAGAAGTTGTGAGCCTCGAAGGTGTAGACAAAAGTGACTCAAGTGTCGAACAAAGGGTGTACTTTGTTTGAGAACTCCAGAAAAGGAGTCGAGCCTCGATTAAGGGAAGGTTGTTTGAGGGCTCCATAGGCCTTGAAGGAGGCTCTATAGTGTACTTTGTTCGAGCGGAGGATTGTTGGGAGGGAGTCCCACATCCCCTAATGTAGGGAATGATCATGGGTTTATAAGTAAGGAATACCTCTCCATTGGTACAAGACATTTTGGGGAAACCAAAAGCAAAGCCATAAGAGCTTATACTCAAAGTGAACAATATCATACCACTGTGGAGGTTCGTGATTCCTAATAATAAATACATACCCTCAAGTGCTTCTCAAACTCTAGGCGCCACGTTAGCTCCTCGACACGCTTCTCCAATTTATCCTTAGCCTCCTTGAGTGCCCCTGTTTCTCTTGCAGCCTGGACAGGAAAATTTTATCATTGGGTTCTCAATGCATACCGTAAATGTTCATATAAATAAAACACTCACCATCCTTAATTTTCTTAGCTCCATCCTTGCAACTTTAGATCGCCAGAGGCATTGAAGAGCAAGAGTTGCAATCCGATGCTGTTTGTAAGCTGAAATAGCTGATACCCTTCGCCATTCAGTCTGTAAAGTTCATTCAGAAACTTATAATGTCTTGTTCCTGATATCATTTTACAACACTTGTTAGAGAATTTATTACCTGAATAATGATAGCTGCCTTAGTTCTTCTTCTGTGTCTGTACTCATTTCTAGCTCTCATTCCACGCATACCAGTTTGAATAACTATAGCTGATTCAAGTAACCTTTTGTAAGATTTTCTATCTGCGTGAGCTCGAGCATGCTTTTGTATACGGATTGAAGCTGCTTCTCTTCTCAGTTCTTCATACAGCTTACGAGCAAGCTGCCCTGTAGGTGTAATGAGCAAAGAAATCAGCTGACATGGTTAAGAAACAATGATTAAGGTAAGAAAATGGCACCTCTCCAAAGCTTCTGCATATGAATTGTAGCTTTCCTCAGGGCGATGAACTCTTTTCGAGTTAGATGGGTTCGGATTTGCCGTTGGATGCGTCGGACAGCATTGGCCAGTATTTCGGTTCGTCGTGCATCCATCTCAGCCATTTGTCCAGCTCTGAGGAACACTTTTGTTTTCCCAATCTGGTGCACACCAAATGAAATGAGATCTCTTAAGATAATGCACTTAACACACACGTAATGTAACTTACCTGATAACCCTTTAAGCTCATTCTGTCACATATTGCAATGCATGCTGATTTTTCATCAGACCTGCAAAAGTTAACATGATTCTTTAAGGTCCATATGAATGCAATGGCTGCAAAGGGACAAAGCCAATCCAGTTTTTGTGTACCCATCTGAGATATCTGGAGCAAGCATTCCGAAACGATCGAGGAACTCGTCAAATGTTCTTTTGGTTGGATATCCTGCACAGCTTATTCGAATTGCCTCGAGCACTCCCTGTCAAAGTTCATCAAAAACAGTGTTCTTGAGAAGAACAAGTAGCAACACCAGCCAAAATATTACATGTTCTGTGGGAGAGTTTGGCCTACCCCACATCTCAACTGGTTCAAGACGTTGAAGTTCTCAAAGATTCCAGGCTTCAAAACTGCGTTGGGCTTTACACATCTAATATAATGTGGCTCTGTAGTATTCAATGTTTCCATGAGAGCTTGCAGTTGTTGCTGTTAAGGAAAAGAGGAAGTTATTGTCGAGAGATTATGGAGAGAGGAACGAGTGTCGGTGAGGACACTAAGCCCACATTGGTTGGAGAGGGGAACGAAACACTCGTTATAAGGGTGTGGAAACCTCTCCCTAGCAGATGCGTTTTTAAAAACCTTGAGGGAAAGTCTGTTAGGGAAAGCCTCAAGAGGACTATATCTGCTAGTGATAGGCTTGGGCTGTTACAAATGATATCAGAGCCAGACACCGGACGGTGTGCCAGCGAGGACACTAGGTCTCCAAAGGGGTGGATTGTGAGATCCCACATCAATTAGAGAGGGGAACGAAACATTCATTATAAGGGTGAGGAAACCTCTCCCTAGCATATGCGTTTTAAAAAACCTTGAGGGGGAGTTCAAAAGGAAATCCTAAAGAGGACAATATCTGCTAGCGATGGGCTTGGGCTGTTATAAATGGTATTAGAGCCAGACACCGGGCGGTGTGCCAGAGAGAACACTAGGTCCCCAAGGGGGTGGATTGTGAGATCCCACATCGGTCGGAGAGGGGAACGAAATATTCGTTATAAGGGTGAGAAAACCTCTCCCTAGCAGACTCGTTTTAAAAAACCTTGAGGGGAAGTCCAAAAGGGACAGCCCAAAGAGGACAATATTTGCTAGCGATGGGCTTGGGTTGTTACAATGTTACAATGAGAATCGACATTTGAAGTAACTTTTACCTTGAACCGAGTACCAATAGAGGAAAACTTGGATTGCTTTGAGCTCTCCTCAGGAAGTGGTGGGAAAAGATTAGCAACAAAAGAGCATTTGGAGGCATCCAGAAGAGCCTGATGTTCTGCTACTACGTAGTCCTTATTTTTATCTAGAAAGTGATCTGCTTGGTATGTAACCTGTTGATTCAAGGCTTCCCAATAAGAAACTAACCATTTTAAGCTCAATAAAAGAGTACTCGTGATATGTAGCCTACATCTCCGGCATAATGATTGATCGTGAAGTCGGTTCGAGCGAGTTTTGGCTTGCTGAATCGCTTATGTCCTTTGTATGTCTGATACATCTTTTGAGCAAATGTTTCATGTGTTGACTTTGGAAACATACTGCAAGACAGGACAACAACTGAAGAGGTGCCCTTCAATCTAGATTCAAATATGAACTGTTCATAAGAATGCATACCAGGCTTCATCAAGCAGGGCGATTATGCCTCCAGGTTTCTGTGAGAAACAAAATGCATTCATTACTTAGCCAACAGTAGGTGGCAGACAGCACAATATGTTACAAATGAGTGAGGCAATGAAAGTAAGTACCTTCTCAATAAGATCAAGAACATCCTGATTATCTACAAACTCAACATAGCTCCAGTTTATTTCTTCTTTCGTGTACTCCTCTTGTTCCATCTTGAAAACATGCTGCAAGAAGAAGGCTAAAACGCGTCTGTTAGGGAGAGGTTTCCACACCCTTATGAGGAATGTTTGTTCCCCTATCCAATTGATGTGGGATCTCACAATCCACCCCCCTTGAGGGCTAGCGTCCTCGATGCCACACCGTCCAGTGTTTTGCTTTGATACCATTTGTAACAGCCTAAGCTCATCGCTAGCAGATATTGTCCACTTTGGCTCGTTACGTATCACCGTCAGCCTCACGGTTTTTAAACGTGTCTGTTAGGGAGAGGTTTCTACACCCTTATAAGGATTTCTTCATTCCCCTCTCCAACTGATGTGGGATCTCACAATTCACCCCCCTTGGAGATCTAACGTCCTNGGGGAGTTCAAAAGGAAATCCTAAAGAGGACAATATCTGCTAGCGATGGGCTTGGGCTGTTATAAATGGTATTAGAGCCAGACACCGGGCGGTGTGCCAGAGAGAACACTAGGTCCCCAAGGGGGTGGATTGTGAGATCCCACATCGGTCGGAGAGGGGAACGAAATATTCGTTATAAGGGTGAGAAAACCTCTCCCTAGCAGACTCGTTTTAAAAAACCTTGAGGGGAAGTCCAAAAGGGACAGCCCAAAGAGGACAATATTTGCTAGCGATGGGCTTGGGTTGTTACAATGTTACAATGAGAATCGACATTTGAAGTAACTTTTACCTTGAACCGAGTACCAATAGAGGAAAACTTGGATTGCTTTGAGCTCTCCTCAGGAAGTGGTGGGAAAAGATTAGCAACAAAAGAGCATTTGGAGGCATCCAGAAGAGCCTGATGTTCTGCTACTACGTAGTCCTTATTTTTATCTAGAAAGTGATCTGCTTGGTATGTAACCTGTTGATTCAAGGCTTCCCAATAAGAAACTAACCATTTTAAGCTCAATAAAAGAGTACTCGTGATATGTAGCCTACATCTCCGGCATAATGATTGATCGTGAAGTCGGTTCGAGCGAGTTTTGGCTTGCTGAATCGCTTATGTCCTTTGTATGTCTGATACATCTTTTGAGCAAATGTTTCATGTGTTGACTTTGGAAACATACTGCAAGACAGGACAACAACTGAAGAGGTGCCCTTCAATCTAGATTCAAATATGAACTGTTCATAAGAATGCATACCAGGCTTCATCAAGCAGGGCGATTATGCCTCCAGGTTTCTGTGAGAAACAAAATGCATTCATTACTTAGCCAACAGTAGGTGGCAGACAGCACAATATGTTACAAATGAGTGAGGCAATGAAAGTAAGTACCTTCTCAATAAGATCAAGAACATCCTGATTATCTACAAACTCAACATAGCTCCAGTTTATTTCTTCTTTCGTGTACTCCTCTTGTTCCATCTTGAAAACATGCTGCAAGAAGAAGGCTAAAACGCGTCTGTTAGGGAGAGGTTTCCACACCCTTATGAGGAATGTTTGTTCCCCTATCCAATTGATGTGGGATCTCACAATCCACCCCCCTTGAGGGCTAGCGTCCTCGATGCCACACCGTCCAGTGTTTTGCTTTGATACCATTTGTAACAGCCTAAGCTCATCGCTAGCAGATATTGTCCACTTTGGCTCGTTACGTATCACCGTCAGCCTCACGGTTTTTAAACGTGTCTGTTAGGGAGAGGTTTCTACACCCTTATAAGGATTTCTTCATTCCCCTCTCCAACTGATGTGGGATCTCACAATTCACCCCCCTTGGAGATCTAACGTCCTCGCTGGCACACCGCCCAGTGTCTGGCTTTGATACCATTTGCAACCGTCCAAGCTCATNCTGTTATAAATGGTATTAGAGCCAGACACCGGGCGGTGTGCCAGAGAGGNCCGTCCAAGCTCATCGCTAGCGGATATTGTCCGCTTTAGCTTGTTATGTATCGTCGCCAGCATCACGATTTTTAAAACGTGTTTGTTAGGGAGAGGTTTCCACACCNTATTCGTTATAAGGGTGAGAAAACCTCTCCCTAGCAGACTCGTTTTAAAAAACCTTGAGGGGAAGTCCAAAAGGGACAGCCCAAAGAGGACAATATTTGCTAGCGATGGGCTTGGGTTGTTACAATGTTACAATGAGAATNCGAATCTCATAATCCACCCCCCTTGGGGGCCAGCGTCTTCATTGGCACACCGCCCGATGTCTTGCTCTCATACCATTTGTAACAATTCAAGCCCACCGCAAGCAGATATTGTCCGCTTTGGCCCGTTACGTATTGCCGTCAACCTCATGGTTTTTAAAACGTGTTTGTTAGGGAGAGGTTTCTACACTCTTATAAGGAATGCTTCGTTCTCCTCTCCAACCGACGTGGGATCTCACAAAAGGTCTAAACCATGTCTAAAGCTTTCAGCCATACCTGATTAAAATGTTGTTGCAACTTCTCATTGNATCGACATTTGAAGTAACTTTTACCTTGAACCGAGTACCAATAGAGGAAAACTTGGATTGCTTTGAGCTCTCCTCAGGAAGTGGTGGGAAAAGATTAGCAACAAAAGAGCATTTGGAGGCATCCAGAAGAGCCTGATGTTCTGCTACTACGTAGTCCTTATTTTTATCTAGAAAGTGATCTGCTTGGTATGTAACCTGTTGATTCAAGGCTTCCCAATAAGAAACTAACCATTTTAAGCTCAATAAAAGAGTACTCGTGATATGTAGCCTACATCTCCGGCATAATGATTGATCGTGAAGTCGGTTCGAGCGAGTTTTGGCTTGCTGAATCGCTTATGTCCTTTGTATGTCTGATACATCTTTTGAGCAAATGTTTCATGTGTTGACTTTGGAAACATACTGCAAGACAGGACAACAACTGAAGAGGTGCCCTTCAATCTAGATTCAAATATGAACTGTTCATAAGAATGCATACCAGGCTTCATCAAGCAGGGCGATTATGCCTCCAGGTTTCTGTGAGAAACAAAATGCATTCATTACTTAGCCAACAGTAGGTGGCAGACAGCACAATATGTTACAAATGAGTGAGGCAATGAAAGTAAGTACCTTCTCAATAAGATCAAGAACATCCTGATTATCTACAAACTCAACATAGCTCCAGTTTATTTCTTCTTTCGTGTACTCCTCTTGTTCCATCTTGAAAACATGCTGCAAGAAGAAGGCTAAAACGCGTCTGTTAGGGAGAGGTTTCCACACCCTTATGAGGAATGTTTGTTCCCCTATCCAATTGATGTGGGATCTCACAATCCACCCCCCTTGAGGGCTAGCGTCCTCGATGCCACACCGTCCAGTGTTTTGCTTTGATACCATTTGTAACAGCCTAAGCTCATCGCTAGCAGATATTGTCCACTTTGGCTCGTTACGTATCACCGTCAGCCTCACGGTTTTTAAACGTGTCTGTTAGGGAGAGGTTTCTACACCCTTATAAGGATTTCTTCATTCCCCTCTCCAACTGATGTGGGATCTCACAATTCACCCCCCTTGGAGATCTAACGTCCTCGCTGGCACACCGCCCAGTGTCTGGCTTTGATACCATTTGCAACCGTCCAAGCTCATCGCTAGCGGATATTGTCCGCTTTAGCTTGTTATGTATCGTCGCCAGCATCACGATTTTTAAAACGTGTTTGTTAGGGAGAGGTTTCCACACCCTTATAAGGAATGCTTCGTTCTCCTCTCCAACTGATATCGAATCTCATAATCCACCCCCCTTGGGGGCCAGCGTCTTCATTGGCACACCGCCCGATGTCTTGCTCTCATACCATTTGTAACAATTCAAGCCCACCGCAAGCAGATATTGTCCGCTTTGGCCCGTTACGTATTGCCGTCAACCTCATGGTTTTTAAAACGTGTTTGTTAGGGAGAGGTTTCTACACTCTTATAAGGAATGCTTCGTTCTCCTCTCCAACCGACGTGGGATCTCACAAAAGGTCTAAACCATGTCTAAAGCTTTCAGCCATACCTGATTAAAATGTTGTTGCAACTTCTCATTGGTCAGGTTGATACAGAGCTGCTCAAAACTGCAAACAAGGCATGTATTAGACATTGTAATCAAGATAAGAAGAACAAGAACAGTCTAGTTTAGTGACCTGTTGATCTTGAAGCTTTCAAACCCATAGATATCAAGGACACCAATTAAGCTGGCTGCATTAGGATCTTGGCCAATTGAGCTATTAATTTTGTCCACAATCCTGTCATAATATATGCTTTAGAAGATCTCCAATCACAAATGCTGAGAACTAGCAAGGAAAAAGTTCAGTTCACATACCAATCAAACAGCCTAGAATACACGGTTTTCGCCAACGCATCACGACTCAAGGCCGCTGCATCGGGGTCTAAGGGCTTCGTAATGTTGCCATCAGGAGTCACGATGACCCGTTGGCAGAGCGAATGCTCCAGTGCCTTTGCATCACACCTGAGAAAAAAGGAGTGCTCAGGAACATGAAACTTCAATTTGATGGCATGGAAAGAGATTAGAGTTCTAACATGAGTAGCTCTGCTGCTGTTTCAAGATGGTAATTTGACTTCTCGTCTTTGACTTTGGAGGAGTCAAATTCCTTCCCTTTCATGAAGTCAATGTTTCCTAGATGCAGTATGGCAGCTACAACACGAAATATAGCATCCTGTTCATCCTCGCTGATTCCGACCACATCCATCGCGTTTCTCGTCTCTAAGTACTCTCTCGAATCATCAACATTCGCAACTTCATAACAATTCGTTTGATTGAGATAATGAAACGTCCTTGGATCTCCTAACTTGTATTTCTTGACATCCTGCATAGAAACATTAGTCAGACTATAACAGCTCAATCCCACCGCTGTCTGCTTTGACCCGTTACGTATTGCCATCAACCTCACAGATTCAAAACGACAGAGAGGTTTCCACACACTTATAAATAATGCTTCGTTCCCTTCTCCAACCAATATGGGATCTCACACAGAGACAGTCGTTGAAGTGTATAAGATGACTTAAAAGAGGAATGGAGAGAGCTTACTTCCGGTGGTGCAGCGCAAAGCATGTAAAAACAATGGTAGTTTCTCTCAGGGTCCGAGACTTGGCAAACACGAGACCGTTCGAGAAGGTACGTACGAATGGCAGCTCCAGAGATCTTCCAATTCTTATCAAATTGTATTTCTACAAATTTACCAAAACGACTGGTCGAATCGCCTCATTATATTAGAGCTGACAGGAAAAGACAATGAACAAAGCAACCGAAACAAAGAATCGAACACAAGAACAAATCACCTTGAGTTGTTGTTTTTAACAGTTTTGGCATTCCCAAATGCTTCCAATACAGGGTTGGACTGAAGAATTGGTTCAAAAAAAACATTACCCTCCATTCAACACTTCAAAACCTCGTACCATAAATGTTGGAGCCATGTTACTCACCTCCAGAACTTGTTGTTCCACTGTTCTTCCTTCAGTGTCTGATCTGCCTCCCATGAATGCAAGATATCTCATGAGCATCTTCGTTGTCTCCGTCTTACCAGCACCACTCTCTCCGCTCACTAATATCGACTGACTTCCTTGCTCGTTGATCATCGATCTAAGTTCATAGAAAGAAAATTTTGACACAAGCTCTTGCAGTATAGAAGCGGAGCTAAATACTACGTGTTGTTAGTGTTGGTATATCTGTTAAAGCTATATATAGTAAACTAAAATCATATATATACTCCTTGGGGAGTGCTTTCAAAATCTACTTTCTTCATGTATTCATTGAGATATACACTTGGTTATAGTGATTGGCTACCACTCGTAGATGTAAGGTAATTTCTTCTCTCCGAACTACGTAAATCTTTATGTCTCTTTGTTTAAGTTCTATTGGTGGGTGTGTGAGTGCGATCGATGTTGCAGTTCGTACCTGTAGCAAGTATCAGCAACGGCGAAAAGATGTGGACTAAGCTCGCCGAAAGGAGCTCCTTTATACTGCTCCATCATGTGAATATCATACAAATGTGGCAGTCTCCGGAAAGGATTCACCGCAATTAGAATATTCCCGGTGTATGTCTGTCCAGTTCATAACCATCAAATTTGAATTCGAGCTAAAAATTCTCCAAAATCTGTAATCAAATACTTACGTAAATCTCATTGAGAGCAAACCGACAAGCTAGGTTATGCAGAACTCCCGGTTCATGAAGGTACGCTAATTTCGTCATGTCGTCCACCCCTGCCGGCGGCGCCTCCGTGTCTTTCGGATATATACGCGAAATTTCTGCCACAATCTGAAATAGAAATTGATAAGTTGTTCATTCACTTTGCTGAACATGAAGTTCATCCTATGTTTATCCAGTTCCGATGTTCTTGGAAAGGGGAAAAAGAGAGCTTACGGATTTTTCATTGGTAGTGAGTATGGTGGCGTTTTTGCCGTTGATTCCTGTAACTTGACCTTCAATCCAAGCATCCTCAGGATCCTCAACCCAAACATGTGATCCGACAACGATATTCACAGGAGTCCCCTGTTCCAAACACAAATCAAAATTTCTTTAAAAAAACACACACACATATTTTGGCCAAAGTTCAGCTGAAAAACAGATGTTGACGAAGAATTTGTAAATACCATGATTGATTCTGAGCTGTTTCTGTTCTATTCGATCATCAAACTTGGGACCAACAACAATGGAGTTCTAAGAGAGAGAAAAAAAAACAGAACAATGTTAAGAGAGAGAAGAGTGGGAATTCTGTTTTAAAAGAAAAAGAAGAAAAAGAAGTAGCCAGCCATCAACTTTTCTTCATTTCTTTTACCCTTTTTTTTTAATTCTTCAATGGGGTCCTTTCCACGTAGGATGCCGACCTGGCATTCAGACAAAACTGACTCCAAATGTTTTGCCTGACTTAGCTCGTACCCTCCAGACGATGAAGCTTATCCTCCATCGTCTCACTGGCCGACCTTGACTCGAGATCATATCTAGTATTCAGAGTTTGCCTCGATTTGGTACCGCTCTCGCGCCCCGCACCGAAACAATGCTTTACCCCTAGATATCTAATCAACTACTGCGCCTCAACGCATTTATGAGAGAACCAACTAGCTCTGGGTTCGAGTGGCAATTCAGGAGTAACCACAACTCATTTTGCTGATTCTTCAACGTCAGTTGGTTCGGACCTCCACTCAGCTTCATCCAAGCTTCATCTTGATCATGAATAAATCATCTAGGTTCGAGTTCATAAATAATGACAATTGCCCACGTGGAATTTGTTTGCTTGAGCTGGACGAAGTTTACCTTGCTGATCATGCTAGTCCACTTTGTTTTGTCCTTTCTCTATTTTAACGATCAAATTTATATTTTCTTCTATTTAAATATTAATTAGAGAAACAGTCTGGGGATTAGATGGAGAGCCCACCGGTACCCACCATGAAACTGGCGACGGGTGGGCGGTGGGCCGCCGTGCCGTGGTGGGGCACGATGTCGTTTTATTGGGTTTCAACTTTAAATGGAATTCTCAAAGTCTCAAAGGGGCGGTGGAAGGGCGTAAGAAAGAGAAAGTAGGGCTGGCAATGGAGCATGACCAAATAATGTTATCTCTTCGTCAATAAATTATGTTCTTAAAACATATTTAAACAAAAAAAAAACAGATTAATTCATAAAATAAACTTATAATTTAATCCAAAATAAATGCTTTTAGTGATCTCCAAATATATTTGGCCTACCACTGACCCAGACGGCGGCGGAGGAGGTCGTGACCGGTGGGGCAGGCAATTGGGGCCCACCTAGTGGGACCCCTTGGCACAACTAGAGAGAGGCGTGTTCTCCACAGCTTTGCAACAGAAGTTTACCTGTCATTTTCTTTCTTTTTTTTTTTTTTTTAATTTATATAAGAAGAATAAAATAAAATAATTATTAATTTTAATTTTAAATGTTTGAAAATTAAAAATATACATAAACATTTTTTTTTTAATAAATGACCCGAACAATTCAACTCAACCCAACTAACCAAAAAAATGTATGGTTGAATTGGGTTAGGTTCGTTATTTAATATGAGTTGTTTGAGTTGTTTGGATCAATCCGGCTCAACCTATTACATGAACATCATTACTCGTACAAATAAAATAGAATTCTAAAATTCCCGTAAATATATTTTTTTTAAATCCAATTTATTAATACAAACCACTTAGGTTTTATGTCCGTGTTAATTAAACTTAGTTTTAAAACAATAAGAGTATTAAAGTTTTGATAAAAATGTTGTTTGGGCTGAGATTTTTTAGGACGAATGAGACGGCCCAACCAATTCCTCTAAAGCCCATCACCGACGGACATTTGGGCCGAGATGGCTAATAAAATGGGCCCAGTTTCGAATTATTTCCCACGTGATGATCATATTTAATTAGTCATCTTAATCAAAGGTCAAATGTTTTTTAAATTGTATAAATGGTCAACTGCGGTAAAAATATGGACAAAAATACCCTTGTTTTATAGTATATCAAAAAACCGCTAAAATCATCATTAGATCACGTCACACGAATGCTTACACTAAAACCAGCTAAAATATTCGTTAATTTGAATAAGATCGAAATTTAAAATTTTCTCAATATTTTAAAATTTTATATATTTATTTTGAACCAAATCGAAAGTCATCATTTATTGATATTTAAATTTTCCTCAATGTCAACTAATATAAAATTATTAATAAATGAAATTGACTTATATTATGATTTTATAATCGGTGGATAACCATTAAGCAATATATTATATTTAGACATATAATTGACTTTCTTCTTATTAAATTGTTGCCATTGTAAATGTTCATAAAGAATACGAGTACACGTGTAATAAATTCATTTTCAAGTTGCTTAATTGCATAATAAATTTGTTCCCGAACTTATTTAAATGCAATCTAATAATGAGGTATACATAAAAAAGAATAAAAAAATCGATAATTTAATTTAAACATATTTAACCATTTTTAAATAATACTCGACCGTTAAATAAGTTTACTGTACTAAAATAATAATGTTTTAAAATTAATGATTAGATTTCCAATTATTTATTGGATATAATTTAAAATTAAATATTCCCAAAATTTATGGGAATTTAAAATTATTTCTTCATTTAAAATTGGAATCCTTCAAGAAAATGACTGTTAATGATTGGATTGCAAGTAATTAGAGCTATTTATTTTTATTTATTTATTTATTTATTATTATTATTATTATTATTATTAGTTCCCATGTTGCCTTCAAAATATATAATTTAATAATTTGCTTCAAAAGAAAATATTAATATCTTGGGAGTTTATAAATATCTTGCAATAGAAGGGCTAAAATGTCAAACACTTCACGTTTAAGTTGGAGATTAGATTAAACGATTAAATTAAGTTTAAATTTTAAGTCCAATTAATTAAAATTTTAGATTTTTTTTTTCTTCAAGTAAACATAATTTCAACATAATTATTTTATTTTAGTTAATTTTCCAGCTCTTTTAATTTGGTATGAAGGAATCCAAATAGGACTTTGATACATACAGAAATAAATTCATTCACGAATCTTTAAATGCATATAAATTAGAAAAAAAAAATGTAAAAATCTATTGTATTTGTTAGAAACTCTATTATCGTAAAAACGTAAAAAAAAATTCTATTCTCGTCTCCCTAAAAATTAAGACCGTGATTCTTGTAAGAAATCTGCAAGGATCAAGTTTTCCACAAGAATTTATGTTGAGAATTACTGGTCCGTTGGTTAATTTAGTGAAAGATTATGGGTTTATGAGTAATGAATACTATCTCCTTTCGTATAAGGCTTTTTGGGAAGCCAAAAACAAATCGAGACCACCACACAAAGTGGACAATATCATACCATTGCGACTCTCCACAATTTCTTTACCATCCTTATATATATATATATATATATTTTAAAATGTATTCATTTCAAATAATTTTTCAAAAAATCCTAATAAATTTAATAATATTTTATATATTAAAATATAATTAATATTCAATAAAGTTTCTAAAAATTAATAGGTAATTATCGACTAAGAATTTTCATATTAGTGTTAAATTTGAAGTAAAAAGGATAAATGCGATAAAAAAAGTAATAAACTAATTGAGTTTATTATTTGAAAATAAAGTGTAAAAGTATTTATGAGAATTGTGTTTCACAATCCTAATACAGAATTTTAATTCACCAATCAAACAGAAAATTAAAAAAGAAATAATAATTGGTGTGTTAATATTTGGGTAATTTGGTAATTAATTTAATTGAAAGCCCCAGAAGCAAGTTTTGCTCTGAGTTCTTTTCTCAGGATTTTGCCAGATGGCGCCTTTGGAATGGCGTTGACGAAGAACACACGCTTTAGCCTCTTGTAGAACACCACTTGTTTTGATATGAATTGCTTTACGTCTTCCTCTGTTATTGCGCCGCCGTTCGCCTTCACCACAAACGCCACCGGCACTTCTCCGGCCTGTTCGTCCGGCATACTAAAAAAATAATAATAATAATTCTTATTAGAATTGAATTTTTTTAATGTTTTTTTTATTAAATAATTCATTTCAACTCACCCAATGACCGCCGCGTCGGAGAGTTTGGGGTGAGTGATAAGAAGCGACTCGAGCTCGGCTGGCGCCACTTGAAAGGCCTTGAATTTGATAAGCTCCTTAAGCCGATCGACTATGAACAGCTCGTCGTCGTCGTCGATGAAGCCGATGTCGCCGGTGTGAAGCCATCCTTCTTTGTCAACGGTCCTCTTCGTGGACTCCAAATCATTCAAATATCCCTTCATGATCTGTTCCCCTCTAATACAAATCTCTCCGGCGGAGTTTGCCGGCAACGAGGCGCCGGTTTCTGGGTCAACGATTTTCATCTCAGCATTTCGGACCACCGTCCCACAAGCGCCGGCTTTCACTGGAAACGGCTCTTTCGCAAAAGCTAAACTCATTGTCAAAACCGGACCGGCCTCGGTCATTCCATATCCCTGCCCGAGAACCGCCGTGGGAAATTTCTCTCTCACAGCGTCTTCCAGCTCCTTCCCCAACGGTGCGCCACCGGATTTCAAAACCCTCACCGATGACACGTCATATTTCTCAAATTCCGGCGACTTAGCAATGGCTAAGAAAATTGGCGGCACAATCGGCATGATTGAAACTTTGTGTTTCTCAATCAATTCCAAAAGCGAAACGATCTCGAATTTCTGCATTATCAAAATCGCAGCGCCGGCGCGTAGCCCACACAGTAAAATCGAGTTCAGTGAATAGATGTGGAAGAACGGCAGTACACAGAGTATAACATCACCGCCGTGATAATAGAGATTCGGATTTTGGCCGTCGATTTGTTGAGCCACGCTTGTGATTAACCCTTTATGCGTTAACATAACTCCCTTCGGCAAACCAGTAGTGCCGGAGGAATACGGCAGTGCCACCACATCGTCAGCGGCAAACTCCACCGCCGGCACGTGGGATTCATCCGCCCCACTCAAAACAGAGTAATGCAGACAACCCTCAACAGCAAAATCAACACAAACAATTTTCACCCCATTTTCCGCCAAATCCTTAACCCGATCGTAAAAGCAAGCCATCGTCACAATCAATTTGGCATTGGCGGCTTTGGCCTGTTTGGCGATTTCCACCGCCGTGTAAAAGGGGTTCGCCGCCGTCATAACAGCTCCACAGTACGAGGCGGCGAGGAAGGTAAAGACAAACTCCGGGGAATTGGGAAGTAAATTCATGACGACATCACCCTTTTTAATTCCGAGATTGTGTAAACCAGCAGCGACACGACGGGACATTAGCTGCACGTCGTGGTATGAGTGAACGTCGCCGGTGGCGCCGTTGATCAAACAGGGGCGTGAGCCAAATTTGGACATGTTTTGGAAAACGTATTCATGGAGTGGAAGATGATTGGGAATGTGAATATCGGGAAGCTTTGATCGGAAAATGAACTCGTGGGTTTGGTTTGATTCAACCGCCATTGTTGAAGCTGTAAATTGAGGTAAGAAAAATTAGATATGAATTTTGTTTGAAGATGGATGAGAAGGAGATGGGATTTTATAGCGACGAGAAATTAATTTAAAAAAAAATTGGTATTTGGTTGGTGAGGAAAATAAATGGGAATTAAAAAATAAAAAAAATAATAAAAAATAAAAAAAAGGTTTGGTGGTCAGATGTGAGGTCTGAGGAAACAGGGCGAGTGGGCATTGCTTTCACCAACCCCCCAAGTTTTTGACTATGAAGAAGGAAGGACCTCTAATGGCTGCACAATAAGTCCACTCGCTTTCCCCATTTCTTCGCCTAACCTTTTTTTTGGACTCCACCATTTTTTTTTTCTTCTTTTTTATCAAATGGTGTAACGTTTTGAAACATAACCATGGTTAAGGGTAATATTGTAATTTTCTTTATTCCCGACATTGAATATGATTGATAAGCAAAGATGTCTATAGGTCAGAGTTGGGACGTGAAAACATTTTTCATTCTCATTCTTACCTCATATTTCAATCTATGTGCATAATTTTTCGACATCCTTCTATTTATTATATATATATATATATATATATTAAAATATATTAATTTAAAATAAATTTTTTATTAGATAATTTTTTTCTTTTGATATAATTTCTATTAAAAAAAACAAAGCTCAAGAACAAAAATTTAGTAGGGTCGAGAGTAAGGTTGGAGATGAGGTAACCTATCGCCGGCCCCTAATAGAGAAAAATGTCTCTTTACTATTTCTCTTAGTCTCCATTTAAATGAGATTCTCCATATTGTTGGGAGGGAACATCTACAGATTAAATAGACATCTCTAATAGTAAGTTGTTATTACGTAGGTGAATAGAAATATAAGTGAGACGATAAATTTGACTACTTACCGCAAAGAATTTTTTTTTTATTCCACAATTCTCGTAAGGTCTCACTAAAATATAATATTATAAGTCGGTTAATTTTGATTTAAACATTTTTTTTTGTCAAATTCATACGTAATAGACTACGTAATATATATATATCAACCCATATTAAGAGATTAATAGTTTAAATCTAAACGATTATTAATTACTAGATTGTTAGTTGGATTTATGGTTCACCAACTACGTGGGATCAATTTGTGGAGAGAAAGCAATATATTCAACAAAGTTCTAATGTCAGAACA
The DNA here is from genome assembly GCF_002806865.2 of Cucurbita pepo subsp. pepo. Lineage (NCBI taxonomy): Eukaryota > Viridiplantae > Streptophyta > Magnoliopsida > Cucurbitales > Cucurbitaceae > Cucurbita > Cucurbita pepo. The sequence continues at coordinate 7,136,392 of NC_036649.1, read as the reverse complement.
AAAGGTCCATTTATGGAATTCAACGTTCACATTTAACGTCCAAAATAAACTATTTTTATTTTTACTAAATATTATTATCGCTCAAATTAAATATAATGGTATAATTATTTAAATATAAGACAGTAGAATAAACCAAATAATAGCTTTTTTTTTTTTAATTTGTTTTAATTGATTTATTAGTTGTTTATTTAAGTTGTGACATACACCAACTACATGGGCTGGAGATAACGACATTTTCATTTTATTTACACCCAAACAAACACAAAATATGAAAAAGATGATAATGCAACGGAAGAAGTATAAAACTTTAATGAGTTGCCAACTTAGGGATCTGTCCTGAATTTAAGGTTTCAAAACAGCAATTCATTAAATACCGCCCCCAACCATATGATGTTATTGGAGATTTTTTTATATCAAACAAAAAATCTATTAATGATAAATTAAAGTTCGAAAAATATTATACAGATGTATAGATTTCGAGAATCGTCTCTCAACCATTCATCCAATTCCAACATAACAACACGGTGGGTGTTAAAAAAACCCGATAATCTAAATAAAACCAACCCAAACCACGTTTTGAGTTGGGTTCAAATAAACGGAGACTCTCCCGATCGAATTGGTTCATGAAGAGAATAAACTAATACATGTGTCGTTCTTTATTTCATTTAATTTTTTTATTATTTATTATCCAATTCAATTCACGAATATTTAATTACTCTAAAATATGTTTAATTAATCCATTATTTAAGGAGTATATATTTAAATTTATTTTAAGCTTAATTCTTAAATAAAATAGCCACTATGTTATATAAAATTTAAATTAGTATTTATTAAATACCAAATTAAAATTTTAAAATTAGATAGACTAAGTAAATTTATAAACTTTTAATTTTCTCTCTTAGTAGTTAGAATTATGAGATAGTCAAATACATTATACTAATTGTACCGAATATTCTTTCTGCCTTCACAATATTCCATCTTTATTGCAATAAATACAAATAAAAATGTAAATATATTTATCGTAAAATGTAGAAAAATATATTATTGTAATTGTACTCGAAACAAAATATATAGTAATTTAGTAATTGTTTGTATTATATATATGAAAAATGGTGATTAATAATTTTTTTATTTTCCATTTTTCATATAAATATATTATTGTTTTTTTTTTCAAAGTCGAGGTACTCTCACATAGCATAAATACATTTTTTTAAACTATCCATTTCGTTAAATTATCAATTTATTTAAGTTAGATTTAATTTAAATAAATGAAAATTTTATAGATTGATTTAGTTCTTACTATAAAATACATTTTTACGTATATTTATTATTATTTAATTTAATTTTATAATTACTTTTTAAATTATAATTTTAAAATTTTGAAGATAATTTTCTAAAATCAATAATGAAATGAAATAAAAATATGGCAACGAAATATAATATTTTAATTAATATTAATTTTATAAATACTCAATAAATCAATCTAAACGGAAGATTTTAATCCAACCTAATTTGGTTGATTTTTTGTTCTTGACTTTTAAAGGAAGAGTAAAAAAAAAAAAAAAATTAAATCACGTTTTTTTAATAACTCGGCGGGTTATTGGATGTGTTAAGTCAAGGTCAACGAGAATATGTTCATAAGTAAGAAATTGATGGGCAAACTTTAGTAGAAAATAATTAAAATAAATAATTTTTGTTGAATCTAAGTCAAACTTTGAAACGCTGTCGTTCAAACTTGTGGTGCTCCTCTGGTATATTGTGCCAGTGCTTCACCAACTGCCAAGAGGCTTCCTTTTACATGTTGTTTATCTTTGGTGTGCGGTGTTTGGTTAAACTTTATATTCGTTTTAATTTTATTACTTTAATAAATCTTAGTTTGGTTGTTGAAATTTTTAAGTTTGTTATTTAAATATTATTTTAATTTTAATTTAAATTATTTTGGAAGACTGCCTTTAATTAGACTAATAGAATTAATGCATTGAATAAATTTTATATAAAGAATATAAATGGATACTTATGGTATAAATTAATATAATTATTAATTGATATAATAAAAAATATAGAATAAAAAGTAAAAAAAGGACATGTTAAAATGGGTAGTTGAATGAAAATAACCTTATTTTTTATAATTATTTTTAAAAAAAGATATCGACCATACGACCTTTTTAACAAAGACTGTCAACTTTCTTATTATATTTTCAATTTTTTGACCGTTTGAAAAAATTAAAAAACAAAACAAAAAAAAAAAAGTATCCCAACGCTAGTTTTTGAGGTAGTTAGATGTGTTAGATGAACACCACGACCGTTTGAAAAAATTAAAAAACAAAACAAAAAAAAAAAAAAGTATCCCAACGCTAGTTTTTGAGGTAGTTAGATGTGTTAGATGAACACCACTCTTCGCTAATTTTTGAGGTAGTTAGATGTGTTAGATGAACACGTCTCTCCACAATAATATGACATTGTCAACTTTTAGTATAAGTTCATATGACTTTGCTTTGGGCTTCACGCTCTCATGGCTTTTCTTTGGTCTTGGCCTTCCTCACCATAAGGCCTCAAACTAATGGAGAGAGTATTTTTTATTATAAACTCAGGATCATTCCCTCCTCAAACCAATGGAGAGAGTATTCTTTGATTATAAAGCCGAAGGCTTCAAACTAATGGAGAGAGTATTCTTTCATTATAAACCGAGTATTCTTTGATCATAAAGCCGAAGGCTTCAAACTAATGGAGAGAGTATTCTTTGATTATAAACCCGAATGCCTCAAACTAATGGGGAGAGTATTATTTGATTTGATTATAAACCCATGATCATTCCCTAAATTAGTCGATGTGGGACTTTCATCATCCATCACCTCCCCCTAATCGAGGCTCGACTCCTTTTTCTTTTGGAGTCCTTTGGCACGACTAAGTTTAGGGCATGACTCTGATACTATGTTAGATGAACACGACTCTCCACAATGGTATGATATTGTCCACTTTGAACATAAGCTCTCATGGCTATGCTTTGGGTTTCTCCAAAAGGCCTCAAACCAATCAAGAGAGTATTATTTGATTATAAACCTATGATCATTACCTAAATTAGTCGATGTAGACTTTCGTCATCCAATCATCCAACACGGTGTGAAGAAGAAATAAGACGGAAGTCCTTTATTTGAGAAATAAAAATTAAAAAGTTTAAACATCAAATTATAAGTAAAAATAATTGTTTTTGGGCCCTCTTGGCCCAATAAGTTGAATAGTACGAGGATTCAAAACGGCCCATTCAACGTTGGGATTCAAAACGACTTCCATTTTTCAGTCGCGCGAGGGAGAAATTTTTACAATATTAAAATAATAATAAAATCTCTCTCCTCAATAAAACAGTTAAAAGTTAAAACCACGTTAACCGAATCCATAAATTGATCCAACAAAAAGGAAAAAATAAATTATTTATTTATTTAAATCTGAAAAATGCCGAATTGGGCCTACCGATATTGGCCGGCCATCTCTATATCCGGCCTCTCCCTCCCCTCAGTCTTCGGGTACAAAAATTCAATACTCGCGCCAAAAACTCGAATTCGTTCCTTCTCCATTCAATCTTCCAAGGACGTCTCCAGTGAAGTCGGCAGCGACGAGCTGTCGAACAGGCTGATGAGGCTGTTGGAGCAATCTACCTGGGAAGCGAAGGACTATTTCTGTTGGCTTGGCAACGAGGCAGATATCATGAACATCATCGACGATTTCTTTCGCCGGAAACTTTATGTGCGTAGACTGTAAGTTTCCGATTTATCACTGTTCTTTCTTTTTTCTATTGTAGGTTATGCTTTCAGTTTTATTGATGTTTTCCTGAGTTTAATTTGTTTTGTAGCGGACATTGTGTTTGATTATCGCCAGAAGGTCACGAGATCGTTCGAGCATCTTCAAGGAGACTATTTCATTGCTTCTGTTTTCATGGTAATTTTATCCTGTTACTTCGTTCTGCATTGGTTTGTTTTGTAGTTGTGGAATTTCTTCTTTGTTTTTCATTATTGTTCAGCCGAATCGCTATTTTCTAAAAGTGCAATATCGGCCGATCTCGTGCTCTTGATTTTGAAATTTCTTAAGTCCTGCACTTAGAATCAAGATGAGCCTCATAGTACAAGTCGAGTAGAAATGTGGACGTTTCCACCATGGTCGAATCGCTGCATTTTTGTTAATCGTCAAGGAGAGTATTACATTACTCTTGTTTTCATGATAATTGTATCTGTTCTACTTCCTTCCATTGAGTTTTTTGTTTAGTCATCGATTCCGTTATTGTTCAGTTGAATCGATATTTTACGCAATTGCTCAGGTCGTTGACATTGTAAACATGTTTCCTGACCAAGGTGAGCAAATTGTTCATGTAATTTTCAAAGTTACAAATTGTGGTTGATAGAATCAACAAGTTTTTGGAAAGCAACTTCTTAGCGAAGCATCGATTATAAATTTTGTTAGATGAATGGCTCTGATACCATGTTAGATGATCACGACTCTCCATAATGGTATGTTGTTGTCCACTTTGAGCATAAGTTCTCATGGCTTTGCTTTGGGCTTCCCCAGAAGGCTTAATACCAATAGGGATAGTATTTTTTGATTATAAACCCATGATCATTCTCTAAATTAGCCGATGTGGGACTTTTATCATCCAACACCTCCCCTCGAACAAAGTACATCTCCTCTTAATCGAGGCTTGACTCCTTTGGAGTCTTAGTCATTTTTTACTATGCCTTCGAGGAGGCTTGACTCCTTTTCTTTTGGAGTCCTTTGTTCGACATTTGAGGATTTACCAATCTATTGGCACGACTAAGTTAAGTTTAGGGCATAACTCTGATACCATGTTAGATGAACACGACTCTACACAATGGTATGATATAGTCTCATGGCTTTGCTTTGGGCTTCTCCAAAAGGCCTCATACCAATGGAGATAGTATTTTTTAATTATAAACCCATGATCATTTCCTAAATTAGCGGACGAAATTTCATCCTCCAACAAATTTCAATTCATTGAACTTGGATGTAATATTATGGTTAATCTCGCTCTCTCCTTTCTTTTGGTGTATTTTCTGGAGTTTTGGTCAATGACTATGAAAATTGTTAAACATTCATCCATCTAGTCGGATCTTGAAAATTCAATATTTTTATGTAGCATTTGTGTTTCATCACAAATTTAAATAGCAAACAAACGTATGTTTCACACATACAAACGACACTTTCGTTTCTCTGACACTCTAATATCCACCACATACACAGTTCATAACTTGAAACATTTCAAAGCTAAGTATCATCATTATCTTACATTTAGAAATTGCTCTTATTTCTTTTTTCTCAGCTTTGGATTTTTATGAAGCTGTAAGATCACAGACATATGATGGGGCCATATCTAAGGTACACTTTCATGAGCATATGTAAGGCCTGATAATATTAATGTTTCTTTCAAATCACTTATGGAATGAAGATCCATCCTTTATAAGGGTAGAATAATTTAATATTTTTATGTCGAACTCCCTTTTTATTTCAGTGGGTTGATGATATTGGAGTGGGAAAGCTAGGATAAAAGTGCTTAAGAGAAGGAAGAATGAAAAGCTTTCTACATGCACACCACCAGAGAAGGTCAATCTTTAACATTTCCTACTTCCTACTTATTTGGTTCTAGTCTGCTTATCCTATAATTGCTTGACGTTGTTCAGCCATTAGTTAGTTGACTAATCTATCAAATAAATACGTGGGCACGGTTGGTTTTGACCCCTCATTCAAAGCACACCGAAACAGAAAGAAACAAAATAAATAACACGATAACTTGAGAGATGATTTCTTTGTACTAAGGTACTTCAATCACAACGTTTTTCAATGTTATGAATAAAAGGTTCAACCGATGGTTATATTCTTCTCCAAAAAATGTTCCACATTAATAACTTCTCCAAGAAATACCAAATAATTTCTCCTAGAAATTCTCCACGATTAACAACCTCTTCAGAAATGCTTCACAATTAATAATTTCTAGAGATACTCCACGTTTGATAAACTAAATGATATACATATCAAGCTTATTGACTCCACCATCTCCTATGACTTTGCTCAAGATTCTTCAAGTGTGACAGTGACTTCAATTGATTTGTGTCATATCTCATTTTTTTATTATTCGGAAAAAGAGAATACATGTATTTTTATTGTTCACTGTATTCGTTACTTGTTCTCTTTATTGATGATTCAGTAGTAAGAGCGAGACTTTCTTGTGGTGACTGGTCACTGGTCCCTGTCATATTTGGCCGGCCCTTTTGGATGGTTTGTCTCAAAGCTTACCTGTTAACTTAGTCATTATAAGATTTCGATGTCATTTTGTTGATATTATTATTAGTTCAAAAGCATTCTTCCTGACTGATTGTTAACTTGTCATTATAAGATGTCATTTTGTTGATATTATTATTAGTTCAAAAGCATTCTTCCTGACTGATATCCTGATTGAATAGCATATATGAAAATAGGGCGACCTTCCCGATTAATGGACTTCAACATCAAATACGTTCAATTCAAGGCGGCAGGTAACATGTAGCAATTAGAACTCAGAATGCCCACAGTATGGATAAATCCTATAACCCGGTTGCAGAGGCTGCTTTTACAGACGGTTAAAACAAACTGTAGAAAAAAGTTGTGCTTTTGCCGTCAATTTAAAAAAACTGCAATTCTTGCCAATTATGACTCAATTCTCAAGTTAAAGCATGCACTTAAGTCACTCAAATGTTTTAATATATTGAATAGCAGTACAGTACCCGATGCGAAAGAACGTTTGTTTGTTTTTCTTTTCTTTTTAAATACTATCATCCTTTTGTTTTCTTTTTTATCATGAAGAAATTGATTAGATGTTCAGTGCTGAAAGATGCTCACATTGGTTGGCGATTGGCTCGACATCATCACTAAAACCCCCCCACTATATTCAGTGTCAGGTACGACTTTCGATTAAAATGCCCCCCTTTCATTGTGCTTTATGTCATGGATGTGAGGTGCTTTTTGCTCTTACAAAAGTATACTGTCATTGTTCAATTCGTCAATAATAACAGCATAGAAAATTTGAAATTTTTGTACCAACGATTTTGCGATCCGATTTCTTTATAGTCTCATCCTCGTTTCTTCTGGAATATGTAGGAATAGTGAAGGTACATAAACCTATGCTACTGACTGGACGTTCATTAGATATTTTGGTGCAATTAGAACCAACAATGTGAAGACTCTCTTTACAACAAAGGTACACATCTCCTTTCATTTACGCTTACCTGTATTTAGATTTATTTTTTGTGGCATACCTTGAGGCATTTGAGTTGAATATCTAATTTCCAACTTTCTTGATTTCGAAACACCTCAACCCTCTTCACACGCACCACGCACGGTTAAGAACCACGACCTCCATAATGGTATGATATTATCCATTTTAAATATAAGCTCTCGTAGCTTTACTTTTGGTTTCCCCAAAAGGTCTCATACTAATGGAGATATATTTCTTATAAACTCATGTTCAACCCCTTAATTAGTCGGGGGGGACTCTTCACCTAACAATCCTGCCCTCAAACAAAGTACCCCACAGAGTCTCCTTTGAGATCTATGGAGTCCTCGAATAGTCTCTCCTTAATCAAGATTGGACTCCTTCTTTGGAATCCTCGAACAAAATACACCATTTATTCGACACTTGAGTCACTTTTGTCTACACATTTGAAGCTCACAACTATTTTGTTCGACAGTTGAGGATTCCATTGACATGACTAAGTTAAGGGCATGATTCTGATAACATGTTAGGAACCACGACCTCCATAATAGTATGATACTGTCCACTTTGAGCATAAACTTTTATGACTTTGCTTTTGGTTTTCTCTAAAAGCCTCATGTCAATTAGATGTATTCCTTACCTATAAACTCATGTTCAACCTCTTAATTAGTCGAGTGAGACTCCTTACCCAACAATCCTCAACACGGATTTCTACCAGTCATAAACTCACAAATTAAGCATAAACGAATATATAGCCGTTTGAATGTCTTTTTAAGTGCTCAAAAAAATATTTTTGAGGGAAAAAAATTATTTTCAAGTACTTGAAAAATATTCCAAACCTACCCTAAAATTTTCAAATTAACTAAATCAAAATTTAAAGCTTTAGGCCACTAGCCAATTCCATCTCAAGCTTTGCTATAGCCTACAACTATATATCTACCGAAGTTTTGCTCAATTCTTAGATAGTCTAGGGAATAAATAAAATAAACATCATCAATCTTAGTAAAGACGTCAATCATAAACATTAAACAAAAGCGATCATAAATTTCAACTTTAGGAATATTTCATTGTAATTTAAATTCAAGTTATAGGAATTAAGGTTTTCGAAACCTAAGTTACACAAATCTAGACCTACTAAATTTTGACCAAGAACCCTCTTTATTTTTAAATACTTGGCAGAAGAGAAAATTTAAAAAAACCATCATAATACTAAAGTAGTATAACCTTTTCATTTGGATGGTTGTCCTTATTTGTTAGACCTCACAAATGGAGTAGCCTTTAAATATTCCTTTCCTCAATAAGCAATTGAAAATATCAATGAAACTACATATGAAGCATAATGGAAAAAGATGAACAATATCTTTCTTTTTTCCCCTGAATTGCAAACAGTATCTTTACTTGATTTGATTTTCATTTGTCTATATCCCATGACGAGATGAAATGGAGTTAGATATTATTCCTTGGAGCTCTAGATGTTCTAAAGTTAGACAAACAATTAGTCATCTAGATTGGATGGGAGGTATGCCCTTGATTTGGAAGTCTAATTGGGCATGATTTGAAAAATCTTCATAATTGGAGGGTTGTCCTTACAAAACCCAAATGCAAGATGACAAAGGCCTCTAAAAATCTTCATAAGGCCTCCTCAAACATCCATTTGGATTTCGCATCATTAGTTATTTAGGAAGCCTAATTCTAGCCTATTCAAGCTTTAATCAATTAGTTCACTAAAGTCGTTGATTTCAATGGCTTGTTGACCACAAATTTGACTAGTGGACAAATTGGTTAATTGAAATTATGGGACATCCTTAGTGTCGGTCTACGTAGATTACAAATTTTAACTGGCAACCCTCTTCCCTTGCAGATAAACAGTAAACCAAGCCTGAAAACATCTTTCCCTTCTCTAGAAGCTTTCATTAAGGTCAATTTATGCCCCTAAATTTTAGATTCTATCTTAAAAAATTCGAACAAATAATTATATTTTTTTCGATTTATATTTTAGGGTAGTATTAGTAATAAAAAAAAAAAAAAAAAAAAAAAGATTTAACTGTTGATTAATAAAACTCTTTCTCATTTATGTACGTTAATACAGGCTTGGTATCGCTCCATTCCTAATTTAAAATAGGAAAGAGAAAATAGCTTAACCTTTTTCAGCAAAATTTTAAGTAGAATTTAGCCCAAAATGTCTCGTATCAATGGAAAGAGTATTGAGTATTCTTTGATTATAAATCCATGATCATTCCCTAAATTAGCCAACGTGGGACTTTCATCATCCAACACCTCCCCTCGAACAAAGTACGTCTCCCCTTAATTGAGGCTAGATTCCTTTTTCTTTTGCAGTCGTAGTCATTTTTTACTATGCCTTCGTGGAGGTGAGAGGCTAGACTCTTTTTTTTTTTTTTGAGTCCTTTGTTCGACATTTGAGGACTTACCAATCTATTGGCACGACTAAGTTTAGGGCATGGCTCTGATACCATGTTAGACGAACACGACTCTCCACAATGGTATGATATTGTCCACTTTAAGCCTAAGCTTTCATGACTTTGCTCTGGGCTTCCCAAAAGATCTCAGGAGAGAGTATTATTTGATTATAAACTCATGATCATTACCTAAATTAGCGGATGTGGGACTTTCATCATCCAACAAGATACATAGAGAATATAATTTTTTTTTTTTTTTTTTGAAGTCTTTTAGATTTCTTGTTTAAATTGCTAAAGTTGTGAGATTAGATTTGTCTTGGCCGCCGAGTCCTCCACATATATATATATATATATATATATATATATATATATATATATAGTATAATATAATAATATAAAACATATCAAAGAGAAGATTGCATGAAAAGTGGCTTTACCTACAAAATCTCTTATTTCTTTGGTTGTAGTTGACGAAGTTTCCACGACATTAATTGTTCCATGCTTTTTCCCCCTTTTTTTAAATTCTAAAAATTAGATATTTTGATTTAAGGGTTAAAAAATTACGAAAAAGGTAAAATCCTATTTGGTTTTAACGGCTTAAAAAAACACACCGACACCTCCTGATCTTGACGGAGTAACAAACTCCCCTTTAATTCTGAATATTATATTATTATATTTCAAATTGTTATTTTTTTATGCTTTGATAATTGAAATGTAGACAGTCTCAATTTTATTCCATCAATCGGACTCTGATTTCGTTGTCAGGTTGAAGTTTTAATTAAATAGCATTTAAAACCAAAATTGATTTAATTAAACACATGTCAACCATATAATTATCCTAATCTTTTACAACTTTCTTTTATGTATTACTCTTTTTTAACCAATTATGTATTACTTGTTAGGAACCTACAGACAAAACCGAAAGATCATGTTATATTGAAGAATGAAATTGACTATTATATAGTATTACAGAATACCTCGAAAACAAATGAAATTACTAAAAACAAATGAAATTTCTGATATGATTAAATTAAATCTAATTCAAATAATTAAATTAAATTTAAATCAATCATAACATTACTCTTTCTTAATTTACAAGCCTTGAAAAATAATTCTAATGTAGAGTCATTTTTCCAAATCCTTGTATTTTAATTTTCATATTTGAAATTTTCTTATGAATGCATATACCATTAATTTTTCAAAATAGGAAGTGCGACGTGTCGACCAATAAATGGCTCCTAGAATACCTTTCTAAAAGTGGGCCAACCCATCTTCAATTCCGCCACGTGTGACATCATTTTTTTTTTTTTTTTTGCGNACTGTGATTATTTATAAAATAAAAAATAAATATATTAAATTCAAAACGAATAAAATATTCAAATTTTAAATTTAGAAAAATCGAAGCATTTCTCAGAAGGTCAAAACTGCCCCCCTTGGAAAACATTCCACTGGACTTTACAGACCGGATTTCAGACACGTTTAAATTGAAGCCTTCGCCATATTTTTTAAAATATAAATAATAATTTTTATTATAATTTCCAAATTTCTAGAAAATGAAGCCACCAGATAAATCAAATACAAAAACCGAACGATGGTGCTCGTGTTCCACAGCTGGATGACTACGTGCTTGCTCTTGTAATTAATGTCTTTTAACTATTTTGACCCTTTTATCCGTTGTAAGAGTGAAAATTATCTTTACAAACGAACACGAACACGAGCTCTTTTAACTTTATTTATATGCATTTTAAAAAATTTTTAAGAAGGTTATCTAATATAAAATTATTGTAAGAAAAACACACTTAATCCTAAAGTTCATATGATTGAGTCACTGAAAAAGAAAACGCAATTGATCGGTATAGGTAGTGATTTTCCATCTTTTAAAATTTTTTTTTTAGCCTATCCTTAAGACGGCTCTTGTTCGAATATAATCTTGGTTCATTCATGCATCACTCATTTATTTGGATGTTACAGTTATAATTTCTTTTTACCAATTGACTTCTCATTTATAATTTTAGGTTTAATAATTCTTTAAAATGTAATTAAAATTTTAATTTTATATAATATAAAAATTGAAAGTTTAGAATTGGTATTAGAAAAATGTTCAAATTTATTTGGAGGGGACGAATTAATTTTAACATATTTTGATTTTTGAAAGATTTGACGCACAAAATTGATGTAAAAAATTTGAGTGGACACAAATGTTAGAATTTATGGACAAATAAATTTATAATTTAATTAAATAGAAATCAAAGTGATTAACAAAATTTTAAGTCTACAATATTAGGTGAAAAAGTTGGACAAAATAAATTAAAAACTTATTTTGTTTAAAAAATATTTATTTAGCTTAAAAGACCAACTTCAACAACTTTATATGACTTTATTACATATTTACCTTAGCCCAAGTTATTAAAATCAATCAAATTATCAAATAATTAAAAAAAAAAAAGAATTTAAAAACTAAAATAAATATCCTTTTCCTTTTTCTTTTTTTTTTTTCTTTTTTTTTCTTTTTCTTTTTTCTTTTTTTCTTTTTCTTTTTCTTTTTCTTTTTCTTTACCATTTTTATCTTTCTATATTGGAGAAGGAAATAATATAAACTAAAATAATTAAGATGAACAAAATATGCAATAACTTAAGGCATACAAATAATATAAATTTGTAGTGAAATTAAATATATAAGTAACATAAAATTAAAAATACTTCCATTAATTATTTTAAATTAGAGAATTAATTCCAATTTATTTTTACTAAATAAATTAGAAATTAGAAGCAAAGTTGTTAGGTGCATTTGGACCCCATTAGATGCTCACAAAACGACAACCTTGAAATGAAGGAAAATACATTGAATGGCTTACCATAAAAGAAGGTGAATAATACTATTACAAGTTTTTTTATTTATTTTATTTTTATTATTTTTTTTTCCTATTGCTAACAAACTTTAATGTTAGTTACTAATATATAGTCATGATATATTCAAGTTTTTTTTTAATATTATTTCTCATATTTTTCGTGCACAGTGGGTCATTTCTGATCCTCATGATTCTTGAGATAATAGGCTCGTTATTATAATGTGTTTTTTAATTTTTGTGAAGGATCCGAGTCAAGATCGGGCCAAAATCACTAAGAAAGAGTTGGAAAGAAAACTTGGGTTGTAATGACGTAGATGTAGAGGAGACAGAGTTTAAACAATGGAGAAGATGATGCATGTGCGTGTGCGTGTGTGAAACTGAGTGTGGGCGAGGATGCTCGAGCACGTAAAGATGCGTTCGAGCGCGTGGGGTGAGGTTTTCTTATTGTGGGACATTTTTGAAAGTTTTCTTGTCGAAGTAGGAAAAGGGACCACGTGGAGTCGGCAGACATGAGGGTCGCTCCCTTTTGTGTTACATTCGCATTGTGAGACTATTGGAGCAAGACCGACTACCTTAATAGCTTATTTGTAATAGATAATAGACTCCACGATATACGATAGAAGATCAATGTTGGAAATACGACGACATACACTAAGACTAGAACATAATTATACCCTGAACTTAGCTACATCTTAGCCTAGTTAGCGAGCTAAAAACTAGCAAGCTAGAGAGAGCTTTATTGGGCTAACGTAGATTAGCATTTAGGTTCTAATCTAGAGGCTCGAACCAGAGTTGTTTGAATAAGTTTTCAAACTAGAATTTAAGTTGAGCATAAAGACTTAATGTAATGACTCAAGTCCACCGTTAGTAGATATTGTCCATTTTGGCCCGTTACGTATCACTATCAGCCTCACAATTTAAAACACGTCTTCTAGGGAGAGATTTCCACACTCTTACAAAAAATGATTTGTTTCCCTCTGCAACCGATGTGAGATCTCACAATCCACCCCTTGAGGGCCCAACGTCCCCGCTTGCACACTACCTGGTGTTTAGCTCTGATACCATTTATAACAGCTCAGATCCACCGTGAGTAGATATTGTTTGTTTTGGTTTGTTACGTATCGCCGTCAACCACACCATTTTAAAACGAGTCTGCTGGAGAGAGATTTTCACCCTCTTACAAAAAAAGGCTTCATCTACAGATGTTGCAGTAATATATTTTATATATATATATATATATATATATATATATATATATATATATATATATATATATATATATATATATNTATATTTAACCCTTAAAAGAGAGAGAGAGAAAAAAAAAGTAAAGTCATGGACTCATAATGGGGCAGTGGTATGCCACGTAGGCAACCGGTCACGTGTCGGTGGCCTTAGTTTTAGATATAAAAACGACTCATCCCCTCTTCAATTTTTTCTCAAACTATTTTTTAATCTTCAAATTCATTTCACTGTTGCTCTGTCCCTCTCTCTCTCTCTTGCTCTCTCTGCAATTTCATAAGCCTTCTGATCGCAATTTCACTACCGAAGAGCAGCGGAAGGACCGTGAGTGAAAGGAGTGCGGCAGGTCTGGCCGGGCTCAGCACCATAGCCGTTCGACTTGGCGGCGGCGGCGGCGGATTTTGGTACCGGAGGAAAAAGAAGACACGGAGCAGGAGTAAGACGAAAGTTAAGCATCGGTTTATGGAGCTTTGGCACAAGATGATTTTCCCTGTCCGACGAGTTTGGCTCACTGTTTCCGCTCGTGTTAGGGCTCGGAAGAGTGGTTAGTCTCTTAATACTCTTCCTCTTTCCACTTCCTTTTTACCTTCGATTTTTTTTTCCTCCAAATCGGAGTTTGATTACGGCTTAAGTTTATCGAATGTGATGATCTCGACTAAATGAATTGCTTCTGATTGATGGAATTTCTGTATTTCTGTTTCCATCAGATTTCTCCGGTTTCTGATTTTTTGTTTTTTTTGTTTTCCCCTGAACTGTGTTCTGCCGTTTGATGTTGACAGAAGAATTTGTTTGTAACATCCTCTGCTGTTAATTTCTGCATAAGATTATGATATGTGATTTAAGAGAAGAGATTCTCGTTCTTGATTTTCCATGAGAGGAAAATTGTAAAAGAACTTCGAAAAATATGGGAGGAGCCACACCTAGTGAACCGGAAGGCGAAGATACGGTTTATAATACTAATTTCTTACTGGTTTTTTTTTTCAATGCTTTTAACCGACTCGGAATTGGTTATATGATACCTTGATCTGTATGCAACAGTTATTAGGCACTTAAATCCAACCACTACGATAGACCGGGGGGAGAGAGTCGATTCTAGATGGCAATAAATGGTCATGTGATTATTCAACCTCTATAGTACAATAATTTGGTAGGAAAAATCACAAGGGAACTCATAAGGATACGACCATGTACTCCCATTTCTCCTAAGTGATTCAAATTGGCCAAAAGTATCAACAGATATGGCCATCAAATCCCTTTAATTTTAGGAGTGCTAGTTTTAATCTTTAAACTACGAGTTTTAATCGTGGGTCAAACATCTCCTTCGAATATAATTTTGTTTTTCAACCAAGATATTTATCCAATGAAGCCTTTCCCCATTGAATAATGCACAAAAAGGTCCCCACTGGCAGTACAATTGAAGACAGAGTAAAAGATTAGAGCCACCTTTTAAGATTTAAATTTTGTTTTTACAACAGCTTTGATTGTCCCGTTGATTCTTCATAGTCATAATTCCACTTAAAGACTAATGACGGCCACCAGTGCCCATTACTTTTCGACTAGTGGTGACCCAATTTATTTTGTTTTTGCCTCTATTACTATTATAAGCAGGAAGGCAAGAGGCGTGGCCTGGCCAATTGCCATCTCTAGACTTTTATTATTCTTATTCGTACTGTTCAAGCCCCTTTTATTGACAATATCACCACATATTTCCTCTGCCCTCTCCAGTATATTTGTGTATAATATTGCATATATGTAGAGAGAGGGGAGAGAAAGTCAGTCCTGTCTCTTTAGATGGGCTAGGCACAAATTAGGCCCATTAAATTCTGCATTTCTTGTATGGATGGCCCCCAAAGATTTCTTATTACATGAAGTACCAATTCTTTCATCTATAAGAGTGCTCTTTATATAAGGCTAAGCTAAGGCAAATATGTGGCTTTTGCTGCTAACAGGAGCTGGGCTTCTGAAGCTTCATGATGACGTAGAGACCTGTGGATATGAAGATGTGAAGGTGATGTGGGAAATGCTGCGTCGATCGGAGTCGGAACTAGTCGGTCACCGACCGAAGCGCAAGCTGCGGCCGTTTTGGAGAGTCTCTGTGTGGTCCAACCATGCTGCTGCAGCCTCCTCTTACACTGCAACTCATGCGTGAGGCCATCAAACCAACACTCAGCTTCGTCAACTCTGCGCCATCTCTTTGGTATCTTCACCGTTTTTTCAGAACTAACAGCCAATGCTTGCAATGGTACAGAACTTTTTACCAAACTTGTTCAAAGAAATGTGAAGTCTTTGCACACGCAGTCCATCTCTTCCACTTTGAGCAGACAAACACCCTTTTGTAAGTAATAATAAAATTTTGGGTTCGTAGCTAAGAATCGTTGGTGACTTGATGATACTTGTTTCAATTCAGTTCAAAAAGTTGATGAGATCACTTGTAGTTTTACATCAAAATGAAAAATGCTTTTCAAGAGAAGGACTGAGAATGAAAACCAATTGAAATCCAATCATAATTTAAACCTCTTGAATATTTGTAGTCAATTTTCTCATCTGTCTTGAAACCATCAATGTAGAACAGTAGAGGTTGAATATTTTAACCAGTTTAAATGGTAAAGTTCGGAGAAATGGTTATGATATTATGTGAGCTAAGTTTATTATTGTAATAACGGAAAGCCCACCTGTAGATATTGTCTTTATTGGCTTTTACTTGAGGTAAAACACGGTTTCTACGTTTTCATCAGAAATGTTTCAATCCATCCGCTTGGGGTCCAACAGTTCTACCCCCTCTTAATAATGTTTCATTCCCCTCTTGAACTGATGTGAGATCTCACAATCCACCGGGTCTAGCGTTCTCGGTGTTCCAAATGGATATTGACAAGAAGATTAAAAAAAATGTCAACAACAGAATTTGAACCTACGCGCAGAGCTCAATTAATTTCGATTAAAAAAGGTAGATTCAAAAATATCAACAATAGAATTCGAACCTAGCACATAAAGGTTGCATTAACCATCCAAACATATAACATTTATTAGAAAAGACTATTTTAATTTCATAAATGATGTAAGAAGTAAAATTGAGATTGATGAATATAATTCATATCTCAAATTGAGACGTTTCCCTTGCAAATCCGAGCATCATATTTGTCATTTCTAAGTTTTTAAGTAATTCTTGTGGTAGAATTGCACCTGAGCCATTCAATTAATCCTGATCAAGTTAGAGTGTGGAGTGACTCAATTTAGAACAAACTTCCAAATCTTCCTTCTAGATCTTCGATCGTAAGAGGTAATCTAATTCTAGCTTTATCACCCCTCTGAAGGTCCAACGTCCGCACATCGTCTGGTGTCTAACTCTTATACCATCCATGACAGTCCAAACCCACTCCTAATAGATATTATCGTCTTTGTGCTTTCCATTTCAGACTTTCTCTCAAAGTTTTAAAAAAACGTCTACTAGAGAGAGGTTTCTATACCCTTACAAGAAATGTATCGTTCTCCTCTCCAACGGTCAGATATCGCAATTACATTATTTACATTTAGACAACTTTGATATACCTCAATTAACATAAATTTGAATGGTCTTAACACAATTGATACAAAATAGAAATGATTGATTGAGACCTAATCATTATGACTAGAAAAGAATCAACATGATATAAATTCATCTCTTTTCCCAACATACTCTCACCAACAATTTCCCCCAAATTGATTTCATTTCATTAATCTTTCAACTACAAGGGGGCTCATTGATTAATATTAATTACTCGCATAGCTTCAATTGGAACTATTCTTTGCCTTTTTCTACAGCTTCTACTCCTCTTCCTCACAAATGTTAGAGCTCTCATAAAATCTTCTTCTTCTTCTTCTTCTTCTTCTTCTTCTTCTTCTTCTTCTTCTTCCTCCTCCTCCTCCGCCGCCGCCACAAACGGCACAGTCATAAGCATCTCCGCCGTGAATCTGTACTCCGGATTCCTCACAAAGCAATTCTTCAAAAACCCACTTGCCTCTTTCGACACCCCTTCTGGAATCTCCGGCATTCCGCAATTCTGAGTAATGCTTTTCACTATCCCAGCCTTGTCCGTGGCGGCCCAGGGGCGGTTTCCGGTGAGCATTTCCAGCACAAGGCAGCCAAGTGCCCAAATATCACTGGGCGACTCTTGCACGCGGTGAATCAATGTCTCTGGCGCCATGTACGACAGCGTCCCTCCAAAACAATTGCCATGCCTTGTCTCGCTGCCTCTCCTGGCCAACCCCAAATCACAAATCTTGGCCACCAATCGGGCGCCCTTGGCTGTGTTGGTGGGCAGCAACAAGATATTTGCAGGCTTCAAATCACAGTGAACGTACCCTCTTCTGTGGATGTGAATTAGGCCTTTGATTATTGTCTTCGTGTACCTCCCAACCTCGTTTTCTGCTAATCCCTTTCCACCTACATTAATTCACCAACAAATTTCTTAACAAAATCAAAATATTTTAACTTCTTTCATTAAAATCTAAACATGATATACCATACCCAAATACCCAAATATTAGCATGACCCCGGTGCAAGGATGACCAGCAAAATTCAAAATCATGACACATACATACGATAGTGATATTTATTTGCTTAGGCTTAAGTTTTTAATTTAAATATTTTCTTAATTTTATTTAGTCTTACCTATACACATACATAGGTAGTGGTATTTATTTTCTTCAGCCTTACATTAGAATATAATGTTTTTAATTTAAATATTTTTATTTTATTTTATTTAGTTTTAGTCTATTTTTGAAATACTTAATCCATATTTATTTTGTTACGCTTAGGCTAGAATATAATGTTTTTAATTTAAATATTTTTTTTATAGGTCTTTTTGAAATATAAGTTCATGGTTGTGTTTTAAGAAAAAAGTTACGAAATTTAAATATAAGTTCATTCAATGTTCATGACACAGTAGTAACCTACCTTAAATTGAGTAGAAAATTTTGGTTGATATGAAAATTGAAATGTGATGCTAACGTTTATATTTAAATTTCTAATTTTATTTTAAAAAACGAAAGTTTGTATTTAAATTTCTAGTTTATGTTTGAATGATTTTTTGAGTTAGTTAAATTTCGTGTGTTTGAAGTATTCATGTAAAATCGGGTGACGAAAAAATTAGAATCTAAAACAAATGATAAACAATGAGAGTGGTGATTGAAATAAGAAACCTGTGTGATTGATGCGATGAGCGAGAGATCCACCCACGGCGATCTCCAACAGCAAATTATAAATCATTCGACCGTTGCGATCGGTAGTAATTTCTTCTCCAAAGCATTGGATCAAGGAATTGCATCCTTTCAAGTTATCATAAATTTGTTTCTCCTTCTGAAGGGATTTAGAAACGGAAACTTCCGCAGATTTGACCGCCATTACCGGAGGGAAAATGCTGAATTCAGCGGTTGATCGCTTCAGAGAAGCCATGAAAACCGATCCGAAGCTTCCTTTTCTGATCAGCCGCCCTCGCTCCCATTGAACGCCATCGTTACTGTTGTGCGCCGAAAGCGGAACAAATGTACTCACAACACCAAAGTTATTCAAGACATACAATATGACACTCAAAACTTGATGATTTCAACAGAAGAAAGAATGGCATTATATAGCCTTCTGTTAAACCTAAAGATAAACTAACAAGCCAAAAAAAGACCTTGAGAATAGGTCTTGGTCCTAGAGAATAGGGCTTATGACAGTGTTCAACAATCTCCACTTTGTCATAAGATCTCCAAGTTGATAGCTAATTTGGTTGCTACCATGTCAACACACTACTCCCTTCCGACGTTGATGAAATCTAAACAATGCCAGAACTTTTCACGAGTGATAACCTTTGTCAACATATCAGCAGGGTTATCAGCTGTTCCAATTTTTAATAACCGAATATCCCCTTTGCTAATAATTTCTCGAATAAAGTGAAAACGGACATCAATGTGTTTTGTACGAGCATGATGGACTTGATTTTTTGACAAGCAAATAGCGCTCTGGCTATCACAAAATACATCTATATGTTCCTGCAAAATACCCAAGTCATTGATCAAACCATGCATCCAAATAGCTTCTTTAAAAGCTTCTGTTACTGCCATATACTCTGCTTCAGTGGTAGACAATGCAACAGTAGACTGCAATGTTGAACGCCAACAAACAGGTCCACCAGCCATAGTAAATAAATAACCCGTAGTAGATCGTCGCTTATCCAAATCACCAGCATAATCAGAATCCACATAACCAGCTACACGATTGTCAAGATTAAACATTTCTTGTTTTTGAAACTTAATACCAACATCAATAGTGCCAAGAATGTACCTAAGAATCCATTTTACAGCCTGCCAATGCTCTTTACCAGGATTATGCATATAACGACTCACCATGCTTACTGCGTGTGAAAGATCAGGTCGAGTACAC